>NC_079396.1:26929736-27017236 GCF_029220125.1 Pseudoliparis swirei
TTCCTTGATGATGCCCTTTCCCTCTGCGTTAGATAACTTAACATCTACTTGTACTCTGTTTTCCTTTAGTGCTTGTTTGGCTAGTTTGTCCACTTTCTCATTCCCTCGGATACCTACATGGGCCGGCACCCATAAACATACTACTTCAATGCCTTGCTCCACTGCTCTTGAGTGCATTGTCAATATTGTAAACAGTAGATCTTGTCGCGTTTTGGACAGACCCGACTTCAGACTGGCGAGTGCCGACATGGAGTCACTGCACACAAGGACTTTGCCTGGTCTTTGTTTCTCAATCCACTCTAATGCCAAGACAATTGCGTACAATTCAACTGAATACACAGCCAGAAAATCCAAAGTGCATTTGTAGATTTCATAATTTTTGCTCGGGACTGAAACAGCAGACCCTGTACTGCCTCCAACTGGATCTTTAGATCCATCAGTGAAAACCTGCACATGCTCTCCGTATTTTCCAACTGTGTACTCATAGAACTCACTCACCAGATCAGGATTATTTTGTTTTACCTTAATCTGCAGCAACTCCATGTCTACCTCTGGTTCCTTCAGCAACCACACAGGAGTTATTGGCCAAATGACAGTAGGGATAAGCTCCATCTCAGAGACTCCTAGGCTTCTTGCTGCTGCTTCTCCTATCCAGCCAAAACTCGTCTTTGCCACTTTGTGCTTTCCCAACATGCCTGCAGTACTTTTTTAGTTGGATGACTACCCTCATGACCTCTCAAATGTACCCAATAACTAACCAGCAGTTGCTTTCTGCGAAGACCCAGTGGCATTTCTCCGGTCTCTACTTGGATGGCGCACACAGGTGATGTTCTTACTGCCCCTATACAGATTCTCAAGGCCCTGGCCTGGATAACATCTCGCTGCTTAAGTGAGGTTTCTGAAGCTGACCCATATGCTACACTACCATAATCTAATCTGGATTTAATTAGATCTTTGTACATGTGCAGTAGAGATGCAACCTCTGCTCCCCAGTCCAACCCTACCAGACATCTCAATACATTCATTACTTTTTTACACTTATCGCTAACGTTTTTAATGTGGTCCTTCCATGTTAATCTGCTGTCAAAGTGTACTCCTAAGAAACGAAACGTCTCTACTATTTCTAAATTGCTCCCATACAGCTTCAGCTGACAGTTTCCCCTGGTTCTCCGTCTTGTAAAGAGCATTACTTTAGTTTTTTCTGCTGAAAATCTGAATCCCCATTTCTTCCCCCACCTTTCAACTTGTTTTATCCCTTCTTGCAATTTTTTAACAATATGTTCCAAGTTTCTAACTTTTTTCCATAGAGCCCCATCATCTGCAAATAGTGACCTTCCCACATCTGGTGAGACCTTTCCAAAGATGTCATTTATTGCAATGGAAAATAAAATAGGACTTACCACACTCCCTTGTGGTGTCCCACTTTCTACCTCAAATGTTCTTGACCTTTCAGTCCCTACTTTTACCTGGATAGTTCTTTTATCTAGAAATTCCCTAACCCAATTAAACAGTTTCCTCCTAATTCCTATTAAATGCATTTTAATCAATAGCCCTTCCCTCCATAGCATATCATACGCCTTTTCTACATCAAAATACACTGCTGCCACAGTTTCTTTGTTAACCTGTGCCTTTCTTACCTCATCTTCTAGACATAGGATTGAATCCAAGGTTCCCCTACCTTTCCTAAATCCACTCTGGCACCTTACTAGTATCCAATGTTTCTCTACATAGTACATTAATCTCTCGTTTACCATCCGTTCCATAAACTTGCATATATTCGACGTTAGGGCAATTGGCCTATAATTTGATGGGTTACTGGCATCTTTCCCTGGCTTCCTTATAGGGACAATCACAGCCTCCTTCCACCTTGCTGGTATGCTACCTTCCTCCCACACTTGATTATACAATGTTAACAATCTCCACTTAATTGTTTTACCATAATGTAACATATGTCATCATTTCCTGGGGCAGTCATTCCAGCTTGAGCAACTGCTCTTGTTAGCTCCCCTATTGTAAATGGAACACTTAATTCATCTTCAGTATCCTCCTTCTTCCTCAAGGCCTCCCTATGTGTACATCTTGTTTCCTCTCGAGTTCGCTTCCCTTCCTCAGACAGATTGTTATTGCTGTGTATCTTTACAAATGTACTAGCCAACATAACAGCGTTCTCTTTATTAGTCACCGCTACCTCTTCTCCAGCTTTTAGTACAGGATAACTCCACTCTCTTCTGTCCCCTCCCATCTTTCTAATCATTCCCCATATTTCTCCTACTGGTGTTGTATTTCCAACTGTCTCACAAAACTTCCTCCAGTATGTCCTCTTTGCCTGCCTTATTGTCTTTCTCACTAATGCCTGAGCTTTTTTGAACTGTATCATATACTGATAGTTATGGGTTCTTTTCATTAACTTGAATGCCCTGTTTCTATTTCTAACCGCCTCTTTACAAGTATTGGTCCACCATGGTACTGCTTTTCTACTTGCTTTTCCTTTACTTTTTGGGATGGACTCTAGAGCAGCTGCCCTAATGCCTTCTACTATCATATCATTTAGGCTTTCTATGGGCATATCACCATTAATCTTACTCAGATGCCCATCACTCTTTTCCTTAAATCTCTTCCATTTGGCTTTCCCAAAGACCCATTTTTCGCCCCTGGCTTCTTCCACTACTGACATACGAATATTTATTTTACAAAATATCGGGTAGTGATCACTGCCTATAGTTCCCTCATGATATGCTTTCCAATCACACACTGCCGCAATGTTACTCGACACTAATGTTAGGTCCAGCACAGACTCCTTTCCTGTGCTGACATTAATCCTGGTTTTACTTCCATCATTTATGCAGACTAAATTCCTAACATCTAATAGTTCTTCTATAGTTTGACCATTGCCATCCGTAATTCCACTCCCCCATAATGTGTTATGTGCGTTGAAGTCCCCACACCATACTATACTATACAGCCTCATGTGGGAGTGGACGACGCCATCATCTACCTGCTGCAACGAGCTCAGTCGCACCTGGATGGAACCGGTGTCTCTGTGAGAGTCACTTTCTTTGACTTCTCCAGTGCATTTAACACCATCCAGCCACTGCTGCTGAGTGAGAAGCTGCGGGTGGTCGGTGTGGACGCGTCCACCATCTCCTGGATCACTGACTACCTCACAGGCAGACCACAGTTTGTCAGAATGGGCCGTGTGCTGAACGGGGGTCAGTGATGCTGGAGCCCCACAGGGAACTGTTCTGTCTCCCTTCCTCTTCACCCTGTACACCAGTGACTTCCAGTACAACACGGAGTCATGCCATCTGCAGAAGTACTCTGATGACTCTGCAGTGGTCGGGTGTATTAGGGATGGACGGGAGGAGGAGGACAGGGCAGTGGTGAGTGACTTTGTAAAGTGGGCCGATGAGAACCACCTGTGGCTGAACGTGGCCAAGACCAGAGAGATGGTGGTGGACTTCAGGAGGAAGAGCTCCTCCACCTCTGAGTGTCCTGGGAGTGGACGTGGACATGGTGGAGGAGGACCAGTACCTGGTGGAGGAGGACCAGTACCTGGTGGAGGAGGACCAGTACCTGGGCGTCTCCATCGACAGCCGACTGAACTGGAAGGCCAACATCAACGCTGTGTACAAGAAGGGGAGGAGTCGACTCTTTGTCCTGAGGAAGCTTCGATCCTTCAACGTGTGCAGCAAGATGCTGGAGTTATTCTACCAGTCGGTTGTGGCCAGTGTACTGCACTTTGCCATTGTCTGCTGGGGGAGCAGCATCGGAGCCGGTGACACCAGCCGTCTCAACAAACTGGTTAGGAAGGCTGGCTCCATCATCGGCTGCCAGCTGGAGCACCTGGAACAGGTGGTGGAGAGGAGGACGTTGAAGAAACTGGTGTCCATATTGGACAACCCGGACCACCCTCTCCACCACCTACAGGGACAGAGGAGGACTTTCTCCAGACGTCTCCTCACGCTCCGCTGCCACAAGGACAGATACAGGAGAACATTCCTGCCGGCGGCTATGAGGCTCTATAACAGATCACCTCTTGCCAGATCATAGTGCAATAACTACAACAATAACTGAATACTTACACTATGTTGATCTGCACTTCACACATCTCATTTGTTTGCACTACACACATTCACACACATTTCATTTCATTTGCTCTGCACTCATACACACACTTTGCTTTTTGCACTCTGTCTATATTTAATATTTTTTGTATTTGATCTGTCAGTGTTGTGTATGCATGTGTGTTGTATATTTACATATATATTTTGTTTTGTATTTTACTTTTATTTTACTTGTATACTTCTATATCTTTCATCCCTGTTTCTTATATTTTGTGTTTTGTTTTTATTCTTGTGTGTTGCTGCTACTGTCACGACAAATTTCCCCTTGGGGATTAATAAAGTATATATCTATCTATCTATCTATCTATCTATCTATCTATACTTGTCCGATCTTGTCCTTCTATTTCTTTCAATTCTCTCAATTCTAATTTTACACATGGATTATAATAATTCACTTCCACAAATTCCTTCCTCTCACTCCAAACTTCAACTACCACATACTCCCTTTCTTGCCCTATACCCAGTACCCTATGGGGAATCCCTTCTTTATAAAAGTAACACAGCCCCCTCCTTGTCCTTCTTTCCTATCTCTTCGAATTGATACATACCCATTTATTACAAAGTCCAATCTTGGCTTTAGCCACGATTCTTGTATGCACAGGACATCTGGTTTCTCCCTTCTGCTATCTATACATTTCTTAAGCTCCTGCCCATTGGAAACTAAACGTCTTGCATTCCATTGAAGTATTAACATGATTATCACCCAATACATGCAAGCTGGCTTGCCTGTACACTAAGACGGTCTCTCACTTCCTCCCATTTTAAACCTATCATATCAAGATGATGTACTGCTGCTTTAACAATTATTTGAATCCTTTCAGTTTTTGACTTAACCTCAGCAGTTGCATTTATCACCCCTGCTATGAAAGTCACCAGCTTCTCCTTCTCTGCCCGTACCCTGACTTTATCATTTCTTTCTGCTTCCACTGCCATTTGGACTTTATTGATACCCTCCTCTGGCTTCTTCTCCTGCCTCGCCAACTTAACTGCTTCTGCATAAGTTACATTTCCTTTCCTTCTTGTTTGTTGGACTTCCACCTCTCGCTTCATTGCTTCACATCCCCAATACGCAACACTATGTCTCCCACCGCAGTTGCAGCACTTTGGCTGAACTCCTTCTCCACACTTTCCATATTCATGTTCTCCTCCACACCTGGCACACCTGGCACACCTTGTCTTTCCTCTGCACACTTTTGCCACATGCCCAAATTCCTGACATTTGAAACACCTCACTGGTTTTGGTGTAAACTCCCTTACTCTGTATTTCACAAATCCACAATACAGTTCCGCAGGAATGTCTTTTCCATCAAACTCAACCAAAATTGTTTCAGTTTCCTTTTTCTCTACTCCTCTTGTCATTCTTTTAGCACTCTTAACTGCTCCGCAACGTACTATTAAGCTCGCCACCAGATCCTTCATATTCATACTCAAGGGTACTCCAGATATCACTCCCCTAGCGTCATTTGGCCTCTGTTCTCCCACTTTCGCCACTTTAAGCACTTTTATCTGTCCAACCATGGCAAGTGTTTTTGCCTTATCAACTTGTTCCTTACTGTTGCACCCAATTAAGAGATCTCCCAAGACCCTTGCATACTTCACTTCTCCCAATTGTGCTCTAATTACTTTGGTCAGTTTTAATGGATCAATTTTCTTAACTCCTCCTTCTCTTTCAAATCGTATCACTACATTCTGTAGTTCTGTCTTTGGTTCTCCAACTTCCTCTTCTTCACTCTCGGTTTCACGCAAATTCTCTTTTCCCCTCTTTTTCTTCTTCCTTGTCTTTTCCCACTCATTCTCCCTCCCACCTCTTGCCTCTCTACCACTTAGCTCCATGCCATCACTATCTCCCTCTGCTCCAGCTGACTGAAGAGTAAAAGTCCGACTTCCGGGTCGACTGTGACTACCTGTTAACTCTCTTCCTGTCTGACCGACGAAGCCGCACCAGAAAACTTTCAAAACCAGCAAAAGCTCGCGCAAAATCAGCTCCCTCCGCTAGAGATGGCTACCGCTCCAGCAGCTGTAGCTCTCCGTTTCAGATGTTAATGTATCCCGCGTCACAGCTCTGGTACAAGCGCTTCGCTCCACGGCTCTCCCTGATCACCGCTCCTCGCCCGCGCCGCACCGCCATGACACTTCTGTGCTTCATTGTACCGCAAAAAAAAATTAAGTATATATATAAAAATAAAAAAAATGCATACGCTCATGTTGCCCTTTATTGTGATTTGACCCGGAGAGGAACCAGTGAGAGGAATGAAGACTGTGAGATGAACACGTTTATTATAATGACATCTGTAAACTTTAAAATATATATATTTTTATTGACAAAATGTAAAATACAAAGAATTCAGGTAAAAATGTGCAGCACATGTAGGTAGATGGAATATACATACTCAAAAATATAGAATAGATTATATATACAAATATATATACTTATATATATATAAATTAATATAATTTAATTAATTATTAATAATAAATAATAATACATGTATATATATCAATTAATATAATTTAATTAATTATTAATAATATATATATATATATATATATATATAACTCAATCAATGGTACTACGGAACAAGGATTAATAACTTATTTACTAAAGAGTTAAATTAACAAAAGGAAGTGAATTTAAATGTTCTAGTTTATAAAAGCACATTATTTTTTTCAAGCAAGACTTTAAAGTAAATCAAATGTTAAAGAGCGTCGTCAGCTGGACCTGCGTCCGAAAAGATTAATATACTTGTAAACAACACGATGACGTGTGCTGCGTTCAAGTAACCCCGCGTGAGCTCCGCTTTTCGGCGTCCTCACGGCGCGAGAGCTGCCACTCGTGGCGGCGGTGGGACGCGACAACGAATACGACGTGTTAAATACACAGTCACGTGATGTTTACAAGTCAAATGAAGCAATTATTATTAAAACAATAAAATGATAGCAGTAAGTTTAAACATAATAAACAGCGAACCGTCCGAGTTCCCATTATTCTCGGCAACACGTGAAGCAGACTCACTCAGGTCACGTGACCCCTTCCTATCCTAGAGCCGCTGAAGGAATGGAGCAGTTTTTTTGTAAACAATCTTGTAAAAACAAACAAAAAACTCCTCCTCCAAAAAGGTGGGCGTTGACAGCGAGCAGCCCGAGCGGTCCCTGAAGCTCACACCGGGTCCTCCCGCTCACCTGTCCGGTGCGGATGCATCCCGGGGGATCATGGACGTGTACGATCTGTTCAGCAGTTGCAGAAAGGGCGACGTCTGCAGAGTCAGGTAAACACAGCTGACCCGTGTGTGCGCGTGCGCGTGCGTGTGTGTGTGTGTTTTCGTCACTGGTGCACACAACGTGATCTAATGCTCGTGTTAAACAGAAAGAAAAAACAAACCTGAACCGTAGGAATAATAACAATAAAGACAGAGCGGTGTCCTCCCGTGTTTACCTCGTTCTCTCGCTTAAGCTCTTTATTGCTCATTACCTTCGCATTGAAAATGCCGGAAGGTTATGTTTTGATCGCCGTGTATTTATTTATTTATTTGTATGCGTGTTATTCGCAAAACTCAAAAAGTATTGAACCGAATCGCATGCAATTTGGTGGGATGATTGTTTATTATCCGGGGACCAGTTGATTAGATTTTGGGATCGATCGGGTCAAAGGTCAAGGTCAAAGGTCATGAACAGGTCAAATCTTCTTGAATCACATGGAATTTGGTGGGATGATTGGTTATTATCCGGGGACCATTTGATTAGATTTTGGGATCAATCGGGTCAAAGGTCAAGGTCATGGAAAGGTCAACATCTTTTTTTTACCATAGCACAATACATTTTTGTCCAATTGGCATGCAACTAATGCCAAAATGTTCATAATTCAATGCCCAATCTTGTGATATGCGAAGGTATGCGCTCTACCGAGTGCCCGTTCTAGTTAAATATGTTAAGAGACACATCAACGTGTGAAAGGCGTAGTGGCGTTTCGAGTGAGGTGTTGATTGAGCAGGACCCTGAACGCATCATTCCAACTGAAGCTTGTTGACAGTGTGTAGACTCGTCCCCGTCATGTCACCTTCAGGTACCTCGTTGAACACAGAGACGTGGACCTCAATGTAAGAGACAAGTGGGACAACTCCCCCCTGTAAGTACTCTGGCTTCTTCATATGAGCACTTCATATCTCATATTTAATATGGCTTTAGTTTGTAAATATGACATATATCTATCTGTTTATCTTATCTCATGTTATCTCCTCATGTTATCTAATGTTATCTCATCTCATGTTATCTAATCTCATGTTATCTCATCTAATGTTATCTCATGTTATCTCATGTTATCTAATCTCATGTTATTTTATCTCATGTTATCTCATGTTATCTCATGTTATCTTATCTAATGTTATCTCATTTTATCTCATGTTATCTCATGTTATCTTATCTAATGTTATCTTATCTAATATTATCTCATGTTATCTCATGTTATCTTATCTCATGTTATCTCATCTCATGTTATCTTATCTAATGTTATCTCATCTCATGTTATCTCATGTTATCTTATCTCATGTTATCTTATCTCATGTTATCTTATCTCATATTATCTCATGTTATCTCATCTCATGTTATCTTATCTAATGTTATCTCATGTCATCTCATCTCATGTTATCTCATGTTATCTTATCTCATGTTATCTCATCTCATGTTATCTTATCTAATGTTATCTCATCTCATGTTATCTCATGTTATCTTATCTCATGTTATCTCATCTCATGTTATCTTATCTAATGTTATCTCATGTTATCTCATCTCATGTTATCTCATGTTATCTTATCTCATGTTATCTTATCTCATGTTATCTTATCTCATGTTATCTTACCTCATGTTATCTCATCTCATGTTATCTTATCTAATGTTATCTTATCTAATGTTATCTCATGTTATCTCATGTTATCTTATCTCATGTTATCTCATGTTATCTCATCTCATGTTATCTCATGTTATCTTATCTCATGTTATCTTATCTCATATTATCTCATGTTATCTTATCTCATGTTATCTTATCTCATGTTATCTCATCTCATGTTATCTTATCTAATGTTATCTTATCTAATGTTATCTCATGTTATCTCATGTTATCTCATCTCAAGTTATCTCATGTTATCTCGTTATCTTATCTCATGTTATCTTATCTAATGTTATCTCATGTTATCTTATCTCATGTTATCTCATGTTATCTCATGTTATCTTATCTCATATTATCTCATGTTATCTTATCTCATGTTATCTTATCTCATGTTATCTCATCTCATGTTATCTTATCTAATGTTATCTTATCTAATGTTATCTCATGTTATCTCATCTCAAGTTATCTCATGTTATCTCGTTATCTTATCTCATGTTATCTCATGTTATCTCATGTTATCTTATCTCATATTATCTCATGTTATCTTATCTCATGTTATCTTATCTAATGTTATCTTATCTCATATTATCTAATGTTGTCTTATTTCATGTTATCGTATCTCATGTTATCTTATATCATGTTATCTTATATCATGTTATCTTATATCATGTTATCTCATGTTATCTTATCTCATGTTATCTTATCTCATGTTATCTCATGTTATCTTATCTCATGTTATCTCATCTCGTGTTATCTTATCTCATGTTATCTCATCTCATGTTATCTTATCTCATGTTATCTCATATTATCTCATCTCATGTTATCTTATCTCATGTTATTTTATCTCATGTTATCTCATATTATCTCATCTCATGTTATCTAATCTCATGTTATCTTATCTCATGTTATCTAATGTTATCTTATCTCATGTTATCTCATCTAATGTTATCTCATGTTATCTCATGTTATCTTATCTCATGTTATCTTATCTCATGTTATTTTATATCATGTTATCTCATGTTATCTCCTCATGTTATCTAATGTTATCTCATCTCATGTTATCTAATCTCATGTTATCTCATCTAATGTTATCTCATGTTATCTCATGTTATCTAATCTCATGTTATTTTATCTCATGTTATCTCATGTTATCTCATGTTATCTTATCTAATGTTATCTCATTTTATCTCATGTTATCTCATGTTATCTTATCTAATGTTATCTTATCTAATATTATCTCATGTTATCTCATGTTATCTTATCTCATGTTATCTCATCTCATGTTATCTTATCTAATGTTATCTCATCTCATGTTATCTCATGTTATCTTATCTCATGTTATCTTATCTCATGTTATCTTATCTCATATTATCTCATGTTATCTCATCTCATGTTATCTTATCTAATGTTATCTCATGTCATCTCATCTCATGTTATCTCATGTTATCTTATCTCATGTTATCTCATCTCATGTTATCTTATCTAATGTTATCTCATGTTATCTCATGTTATCTTATCTCATGTTATCTCATCTCATGTTATCTTATCTAATGTTATCTCATGTTATCTCATCTCATGTTATCTCATGTTATCTTATCTCATGTTATCTTACCTCATGTTATCTCATCTCATGTTATCTTATCTAATGTTATCTTATCTAATGTTATCTCATGTTATCTCATGTTATCTTATCTCATGTTATCTCATGTTATCTCATCTCATGTTATCTCATGTTATCTTATCTCATGTTATCTTATCTCATGTTATCTTATCTCATGTTATCTCATCTCATGTTATCTTATCTAATGTTATCTCATGTTATCTCATCTCAAGTTATCTCATGTTATCTCGTTATCTTATCTCATGTTATCTTATCTAATGTTATCTCATGTTATCTTATCTCATGTTATCTCATGTTATCTCATGTTATCTTATCTCATATTATCTCATGTTATCTTATCTCATGTTATCTTATCTCATGTTATCTCATCTCATGTTATCTTATCTAATGTTATCTTATCTAATGTTATCTCATGTTATCTCATCTCAAGTTATCTCATGTTATCTCGTTATCTTATCTCATGTTATCTCATGTTATCTTATCTCATATTATCTCATGTTATCTTATCTCATGTTATCTTATCTAATGTTATCTTATCTCATATTATCTAATGTTGTCTTATTTCATGTTATCGTATCTCATGTTATCTTATATCATGTTATCTTATATCATGTTATCTTATATCATGTTATCTCATGTTATCTTATCTCATGTTATCTTATCTCATGTTATCTCATGTTATCTTATCTCATGTTATCTCATGTTATCTTATCTCATGTTATCTCATCTCATGTTATCTTATCTCATGTTATCTCATATTATCTCATCTCATGTTATCTAATCTCATGTTATCTTATCTCATGTTATTTTATCTCATGTTATCTCAAATTATCTCATCTCATGTTATCTAATCTCATGTTATCTTATCTCATGTTATCTAATGTTATCTTATCTCATGTTATCTTATCTCATGTTATCTCATGTTATCTCATCTCATGTTATCTCATCTAATGTTATCTCATGTTATCTCATGTTATCTTATCTCATGTTATCTTATCTCATGTTATTTTATATCATGTTATCTCATGTTATCTCATCTCATGTTATCTAATCTCATGTTATCTTATCTCATGTTATCTCATGTGCTCTTCAGGTATTACGCGTGTCTCTGTGGTTATGAGGAGCTGGTCCAGTACCTGTTGGCGAATGGTAAGGTTGTTATTACATAATTAATTAATAACTAAGTGATGCACACAGAACTGCTCTCAGCAGTACTCCTACTTTTACAATAATATAATAACAATGATGATGATGATAATGATATTAATAATAATAATAATAATGTTAACAATACTAATACAAATATAAGAACAATAATTATAATTATAAAAATACGTATGATGGTAATAATAATAATGATGACAATAACGATAATAATACCAATCATAAAAATAATAATGATCATAATAATAAAAATAGTAAAAATAATAATTAGAATGATAAAAATAATACTAACTAGAATGGGCACTCGGTAGAGCGCATACCTTCGCATATCACAAGATTGGGCATTGAATTATGAACATTTTGGCATTAGTTGCATGCCAATTGGACACAAATGTATCGTGCTATGGCAAAAAAAGATTGTGACCTTTCCATGACCTTGACCTTGACCTTTGACCCGATTGATCCCAAAATCTAATCAAATGGTCCCCGGATAATAACCAATCATCCCACCAAATTTCATGCCATTCAAGAAGATTTGACCTGTTCATGACCTTTGACCTTGACCCAATTGATCCCAAAATCTAATCAACTGGTCCCCGGATAATAACCAATCATCCCACCAAATTCCATGCGATTCGGTTCAATACTTTTTGAGTTCTGCGAATAACACGCATACAAATAAATAAATAAATGCACGGCGATCAAAACATAACCTTCCGCATTTTCAATGCGAAGGTAATAATAATGATGTTAATAATAATGATAATAATAAGAAGAAGAATGATTATCATAATAAAAGTGGTAAAACGATCATAGTGTGACGTCGTATTGAGCATGAAAAGTTGTCTTGTATAAATCGCATATTTGTTTGTTGTTGTTATTGTTGGTGACTTGGCTTTCAGGAGCCAAGGGCGAAGCCAACACGGTCAACGGAGAGCGCTGCATGTACGGCTCTCTGAACGAATCGGTCTGCCGCCTGCTCAAAGACTACAAGTGCATCAGCGCGCGCGCCATGCGGCGCGGAGACTTCAGATACTTCATGCGCACGTGAGTCAAAGGATCCGCTCCACCAGGGGGCGCCACTCACACCTTCTTTAGGGCCAGTCACTCCCCCGCTGACTGAAACCCAGGGGCACTGAAACATTCATGGGGCACTTTTTGAAACTTGTGAAATAACATTTAACCTTTTGTTAAAAAATTATATATATACTTATTTAGGCTCACAGGATATGAGCAATTGTCATCAAATGATAATAATAATAAGACTAGTAGGTAATAATAAGACTATTAGGCAATAATAAGACTATGAGGCAATAATAAGACTATTAAACAAGAATAAGACTATGAGGCAATAATAAGACTATGACTTTCTGTCTACCACGTATTTCTCCACGATATATTTCCCTCTAAAACTTGTGATCTCCGTATCTTCGTATCAGTGACACGACAGAACTATATTTTACCATCGCATCGTAACCCGCCTCGTCCTCTGTCCTCTGTCCTCAGGCTGCTGGAGCAGGGCACGCACGCCGACTTCCACTTCCTGGTTCACGGGCAAATGTTCACGGCCCACCGCTGCGTCCTCAGCGCTCGCTCAGAGTACTTCGCCGAGATGTTTGAGACCAAGTGGAAAGGGAAGAGCGTGGTCACCCTGAAGCACCCTCTGGTAGAGACACCTAATGCTGGATTATGAGCCTTCCGATTGGACGGACGCGTTTTATGACGCAATCACGCCGGCGCGCTGTGTCTAACTGTATGGATGAAAGACGTTTTTTTATTTTCTATGTGTGTCTCTGTGTATGTCTCTGTGTGTCTCTCTCTTTGTGTGTGTGTGTGTGTGTCTGTGTGTGCGTCTCTGTGTGTGTCTCTGTTTCTCTGTGTGTCTCTGTGTGTGTGTCTCTGTGTGTGTGTTTCTCTCTGTGTGTCTCTGTGTGTGTGTCTGTGTGTGTGTCTCTGTGTGTGTGTGTCTCTGTGTGTGTCTGTGTGTGTGTGTCTCTGTGTGTGTGTGTCTCTATGTGTGTGTGTGTCTCTGTGTGTGTGTGTCTCATGTGTGTCTCTGTGTGTAGTGTGTCTCTGTGTGTGTGTGTCTCTGTGTGTGTGTACGTGTCTATATGTGTGTCTCTGTGTGTGTGTCTCTCTGTGTGTGTGTGTGTCTGTGTGTGTGTGTCTATGTGTCTGTGTCTGTATGTGTGTGTGTCTCTGTGTGTGTGTCTCTGTGTGTCTGTGTCTGTGTGTCTCTGTGTATGTGTGTTCTGTGTGTGTGTCTCTGTGTGTGTGTCTATATGTGTATGTCTGTGTGTGTGTCTCTATGTCTGTGTGTGTGTATGTGTATGTCTGTCATGTGTCTCTCTGTGTGTGTGTATATATATCTGTGTGTGTGTGTCTCTGTATGTGTGTATCTATATGTATATGTCTCTGTGTATATCTCTGTGTGTGTCTCTATATATCCTATGTGTGTCTCTGTGTGTGTGTGTGTATGTATATGTGTCTCTGTGTGTCTCTGTGTATGTGTGTGTGTCTCTGTGTCTGTCTGTGTATGTGTATGTCTCTAATATGTGTGTCTCTGTGTGTATGTGTCTGTGTATGTGTGTCTCTGTGTGTGTCTATGTGTGTCTCTTTGTGTATGTGTGTGTATGTCTCTATGTGTGTATATGTGTCTCTGTGTATGTGTGTGTGTATGTCTCTATCATGTGTGTCTCTGTGTGTGTCTCTATGTCTCTCTGTGTGTGTGTGTGTGTGTCTCTGTGTGTGTGTGTATCTCTGTGTGTGTGTCTCTGTGTGTGTGTGTGTATCTCTGTGTGTGTGTGTGTGTCTCTGTGTGTGTGTGTGTGTGTATCTCTGTGTGTGTGTGTATCTCTGTGTGTATGTGTCTCTGTGTATGTCTGTGTGTGTGTGTCTCTGTGTGTGTGTGTGTGTGTGTGTCTCTATCTCTGTGTGTGTCTGTGTGTGTGTGTGTCTGTGTGTGTGTCTGTGTGTGTGTGTGTCCGTGCGTGTGTCTCTCTGTGTATGTATGTATGTGTGTGTGTGTCTGTATGTGTGTGATGTCTCATCTGTACAGTAATAATGTCTCAATGTCTCTGTATGTGTGTCTCTGTGTATGTGTGTCTCTGTGTGTGTGTGTCTCTGTGTGTCTCTATGTCTCTGTGTGTGTGTATATGTGTGTGTCTGTATGTCTCTGTGTGTGTGTGTGTATAATATAATGTATATATCTCTGTGTGTAATGTATGTGTGTATGTCTATGTATAATATTAATATATGTGTGTGTATCTGTATTATGTATGTCTCTCTATGTGTATGTCTGTGTCTCTATATATCTCTATGTATGTATGTCTCTATGTGTCTATGTGTATCTCTAATTGTGTCTCTGTGTATATTGTGTATGATCTCTGTGTGTGTGTGTGTGTGTGTCTCTGTGTGTGTATGTGTGTGTGTCTCTGTCATGTGTAATGTCTCTATGTGTGTGTGTAGTGT
This sequence comes from Pseudoliparis swirei, assembly GCF_029220125.1. Lineage (NCBI taxonomy): Eukaryota > Metazoa > Chordata > Actinopteri > Perciformes > Liparidae > Pseudoliparis > Pseudoliparis swirei. Next base: position 26,944,996 of record NC_079396.1, read on the forward strand.
GTCTCCTGTATGTCTCTGTGTGTGTGTGTCTCTCTGTGTGTATGTGTAGTATGTCTCTATGTATGTGTCTCTGTGTGTGTGTGTGTGTCTGTGTGTGTGTGTCTCTGTGTGTGTGTCTGTGTGTGTGTATGTGTGTGTGCTCTGTGTGTGTGTGTGTATGTCTATATATATAATCTATGTATATAATATATATGTCTCTGTGTGTGTCTCTCTGTGTGTGTCTCTAATGTGTGTGTGTCTCTGTGTGTGTGTGTCTCTCTTTATTGTGTGTGTGTCTCTGTGCTGTGTGTATGTGTATATGTGTGTCTGTGTGTCTCTGTGTGTGTGTGTCTCTGTGTGTATGTCTCTGTGTGTGTGTCTCTGTGTGTATCCTCTGTGTGTGTGTGTGTGTGTGTAATAATGTGTCTCCTATGTGTCTGTGTGTCTCTGTGTGTGTCTCTGTGTGTGTGTCTCTGTGTGTGTGTGTGTATACATGTCTCTCTATGTGTGTGTGTGTGTGTGTGTGGCCAATGTCTCTCTATGTGTCTGTGTGTCTCTGTGTGTGTGTGTCTCTGTGTGTGTGTGTGTCTGTGTGTATGCGTCTCTCACAGAAAGCTGCATGCCGATGTGTTGCAGCTGAAGGAAAACCTCCTGCTGGGCGAGAGAAGTTTCAACTCAGATCTGTTGAGCATTGGGTTGAACTGAAGAGAAATGAGAAGGAGCTCACCTTGTACCATCTTCTTCTTCTTCTTCTGTGTTTCTGACAGCTACATCTTTAGTTACTTTTCTGCATCATCAGGATTCCAACTACATACATCGGTCCAGTTCGGCCCTCTTCCCGGACCACTGGACCCCCACTCCAATATACTTCCTAGCTCTCTTCCTTCATCCTAGTCTCTCATTTCTTTAACATGACCTTCCTGACCTGTATTTATTGCATGTGGTGACAATGTTGTGTTTCTGGTGCCTGTGGCACTCACAAGAATCCCGGTTGGTGTTCCCCATCACAAATAACATAAATAGCTGTGCCCCAATCCTCAATCTTGCCATTGTGACTTCTTCCTCCTGTTTCACTCTGACTTTCACCCCGCTCCTTTGCTGGATTGAGTACAGTGTCTCCCCTCGTCTCTCCTGGTCCCATTGGCATTTACACGCCTATTGGGTCTTCCGCCAGTAGTACACTTCCCTCTACATTCAGGAGTAACTATATCTACTTGTACTCTATTTCCTTTGGTACTTGTTTGGCTAGTTTGTCCACTTTCTCATTCCTCAGATACCATAGGCGTACCATAAACATACTACTTCAATTACTGCTCCTGCTCAGGTATTATCAATATAAACAGTAGATCTTGTCGGCGTTTGGACAGACATTCCAGACTGTAGTGTGACATGGGTCACTGCACAGGACTTGCCTGGTCTTTGTTCTCAATCCACTCTAATGCCAAGACAATTGCTGTGCAATTCAACTGAATACAGCCAGAAATCAAAGTGCATTTGTAGATTTCATAATTTTGCTAGGACTGAAACAGCAGACCTGTACCTCAACACAGATCTTTAGATCATCATTGGCTCTACCCCTACTCGTATTCAGCTGTGTGCTCATAGACTCGCTCACCAGATCAGGATTATTTTGTTTACCTTAAATCTTATGCTCCATCCTCTCTTCAGCAACCCGCACAGGAGTTGTCGGCCAAATAACCAATGCGGATAAAGCTCCATCTCAAGAGACTCCACAAACTCTTTCTTCCTCCTATCAACCAACCTAAGTCTTTACCACTTTGTACTTTAAACTTGTCTCTAGTACTAGTTGGATAGCTACCCTCATGACCTCTCAAATGTGCCAATAACTTCTTATGATTGCTTTCTGCGAAGACCAGTGGCATTTCTCCGGTCTCTGCGCCCGGATGGCGCACCTGGGTGATGTTGCCTGCCCCTATACAGATTCTCAAGGCCCCTGGCCTCTGGATAACATCTCGCTGTAGAAGTGGGGTTTCTGGAAGCTGACCCATATGCTACACTACCATAATCTAATCTGGATTTAATTAGATCTTTGTACATTATTGCAGTGAGAGATGCAACCTCTGCTCCCCAGTCCCAACCCCTACAGACATCTCAATACATTCATTTACTTTTTACACTTATATTCTAACGTTTTTAATGTGGATCCTTCCATGTTAATCTGCTGTCAAAGTGGTGCTCCTAAAAACAGAAACGTCTCTACTATTTCTAAATTGCTCCCCATACAGCTTCAGCTGACAGTTTCCCCCCTAGTTCTCAAATCTTGTAAAGGCATTACTTTAGTTTTTTCTGCTGAAAATCTGAATCCCATTTCTTCCCCCACACCTTTCAACTTGTTTTTATCCACTTCACACAGATTTTTTAACAATATGTATTCCAGTTTCTAAGCTTTTTTCCATAGAGCCCCATCATCACCATGAACGATAGTGACCTTCCCACATCACAGTTGAGACCTTTCCAAAGATGCTCACATTTTAATTGCAATGGAAAATAAAATAGGACTTCTACCACTCCCATATGAGGTGTCCCACTTTCTACCTCAGAATGTTCTTGACGCTTTCAGTCCCCTCACTTTTACCTGGAATAGTTCTTTTATCTAGAAATTCCCTAACCCAATTAAACAGTTTCACTCTGAATTCCTATTAGGTAGGCTTTTAATCAGCCCGGCCCTTCCTCCATAGCATATCATCACTTTTGCCATCAAAAATACCTGCTGCCTGACAGTTTCTTTGTTAACCTGTGCCTTTCTTACCTCATCTTCTAAACATGCAGATTGAATCCAAGGGTTCCCCTACGCTTCCTAAATCCGCTAACACATACTAGTATCAATGTTTCTCTATAGTACATTAATCTCCTCGTTTACCATCCGTTCCATAAACTTGTCATATATTCGACGTTAGGGCTTGAATTGGCCTATAATTTGATCGAGTTACTGGCATCTTTCCCTGGCTTCACTTATAGGGACAATCACAGCCTCCTTCCACCTTGCTGGTATGCTGCCTTCCTCCACACTTGATTATACAATGTTAACAATCTCCACTTAATTGTTTTGCCATAATGTAACATCTGTCATCCATTTCCTAGAGGCAGTCATTCCAACAGGTAACTACTCTTATTAGCTCCCCTATTGTAAATGGATTGCATAATTCATCTTCTAATATCCTCCTTCTTCCTCAAGCCTCCCTATTATTATACATCTTGTTTCCTCTCGAGTTACTTCCCTTCCTCAGACAGATATTTGTTGCTGTATCTTTGCAAATGCTTTAGCCAACATAACAGCTTTCTCTTTATTAGTCACCGCTACCTCTTCCTCCAGCTTTTTAGTACCAGGATAAACTCCACTCTCTTCTGTCCCGCCCATCTTTCTAATCATTTCCCCATATTTCTCCCTACTGGTGTTTGTATTTCCAACTGTCTCACAAAACTTCCTCCAGTATGTCCTCTTTGCCTGCCTTATTGTCTTTCCGCAGCTACACACTAATACTGAGCTTTTTGAACTGTATCATATACTACAGTAGTTATGGGTTCTTTTCATTAACTTGAATGCCCTGTTTCTATTTCTAAACTTAGCCTCTTTAAGTATTGGTCCACCATGGTACTGCTTTTTCTACTTGCTTTTCCTTTACTTTTTGGGATGGACTCCTAGAAGCTAGCTGCCCTAATGCCTTCCTACTATCCTTATCATTTAGGCTTTCTGGGCATATCACCCATTAATCTGCTCAGATGCCCATCACTCTTTCTTCAAATCTCTTCCATTTGGCTTTCCCAAAGACCCATTTTTCGCCTGACTGTTCACTGCTGACATCACGAGATATTTGTTTTACAAAATATCAGGTAAGTGATCACTGCCTATAGTTCCCTCATGATGCTTTCCAATCACACTGCCGCAATGTTACTCAAACACTAATGTTGGGTCCAGCACAGACTCCTTTCCTGTGCTGACGGCCAATCTGGTTTTACTTCCATCATTTAGCGACGACTAAATTCCCTAACATCTAATAGTTCTTCTATAGTTTGACCATTGCCATCAAATGTAATTCCACTCCCCCATAATGTTATCAATCGTTTCAAGTCCCCCACACCCATACTATACTATACAGCCTCATGTGGGAGTGGGCGGCGCCATCATCTGCCTGCTGGCCGAGGCTCAGTCGCGCCTGGATGGAACCGGTGTCTCTGTGAGAGTCACTGCTGACTTCTCCGGTGGGAACATTTAACACCATCCAGCCCACCACTGCTGCTGGAAGTGGAGAAGCTACTTAGGTGGCTTGATGTAATAGACGCGTCCACCATCCTCCCTGGATCACTGACTACCCTCACAGGCAGACCACAGTTTGTCGGCGGAAATGGCGCGTGTGCTGAGCGGGGTCAGTGATGCTGGAGCCCCACAGGAACTGTTCCTGTCTCCCTTCCTCTTCCCCCTGTACACCCAAGTGACTGCAGTACAGCACGGGTCATGCCATCACAAGAAAGTACTCTGGCCATGACTCCTGCAGTAGGTCCAGGTGTGGGGATGGAGCGGAGGAGGACAGGGCAGTGGTGAGTAACTTTGTAAAGAGTGGGCGATGAGAGACCTGCAGCGAAACAGGCGTGGCCCAAGACCAAGAAAGATAGTGGTAGACTTCGGGACTCCTCCACCTCTGGTATCTGGGGTGGGCGTGGACATGGTGGGACGGTACCTGGTGGAGAGGACCAAATTACCCTGGTGAGAGGACCAAGTACAAGCGTCCTCCATGACAACCGACTGAACTGGAAAGCCAACATCAACCTTCTAACCACAAGAAGGAGTCAACTCTTTGTCCTAGGAAAAGCAGTCCTTCTCAACGTGTGCGGCAAGATCTGGGTTATTCTGCCAGTCGGTTGTGGCCGGTGTGTGCGCTTTGCTGATGTCTGCTGAAACAACATGAACCCGGTAACCTGTACGTCTCAACAAACTGGTTGGGCTGGCTCCATCATCGGCTGCCGGCTGGAGCACCTGGAACAGGTGGTGGAGAACGTTGAAGAAACATGTCCATATTGAACAGCCGGACTTCCCTCACCTGCAGGGACAGGAGGACTTTCTCCAGCGTCCTCCGCGCTCCGCTGCCACACAGAGGACAGAATGGGAGAACATTTATGCACGCGTAGCTGAGCTCTGCAACAAGTCCACCTCTTGCCAGATCCACTTAATTACAATAACTGCAACAGCAATAACTTGAATACTTACACTATGTTGATCTGCACTTCCACATCTCATTTGTTTTGCACTGCATTCACATTTCATTTCATTTCACTCTGCACTCCTTTACCTTGCTTTTACCCTCTATCTATATTTAATATTTTTTGTGTTACAGTCTGTCGGTGTTGTGTGTGTGTATTATATTTACATATATATTTTGTTTATGTTCTTTTATTTGTAGCCTTCTTCTGTATCTTTCATCCTGTTTCTTATGTATTTTTGTGTTTTGTTTTTATTCTTGTGTGTTGCTGCTGCTGCTGTCACTGACAAATTTCCCAAGGATTAATAAAAGTATATATCTATCCTATCTATCTATCTATCTATCTATCTATAACTTGTCGATCTTGTCCTTCTATTTCTTTCAATTCTCTCAATTCTAAATTTTACACATGGATTCCTATTAATTCCACTTCCACCAAATTCCTTCCTCTCACTCCAAACTTCCCGCTACCACATGCTCCCCTTTTCTTTATACCCAGTACCCTATGGGGAATCAGCCTTCTTTATAAAAGCTAACACAGCCCTCCTTGTCCTTCTTTCCTGTATCTCTTCAATTGATACATACCCATTTTATTACTGGGGTCCAATCTTTGGCTTTAGCCACGATTCTTATATACAGGGAACATCTGGTTTCTCCCTTCTGCTATCTCTCCTATACATTTCTTAAGCTCCTGCCATTGGAAACTAAACGTCTTGCATTCCATTGAAGTATTAACATGATTATCCCCAATCCACAGCTGTGCAAGCTGGCTTGCCTGTACACTAAGACGGTCTCTCACTTCCTCCATTTTTAAACCTATCACGCCTCAAGATGATGTACTGCTGCTTTAACAATTATTTGAATCCTTTCAGTTTTGACTTAACCTCATGCAGTTGCATTTTATCACCCCTGCTATGAAAGTCACCAACTTCTCCTTCTCTGCCATTGCCCTGATTTTATCATTTTCTTTCTGCTTCCACTGCCATTTGGACTTCTCATTGATACCCTCCTCTGGCTTCAACTTCTCCTGCCTCGCCAACAGCAACTGCTTCTGCCAAGTTACATTTCCTTTCCTTCTTGTTTGTTGGACTTCCACCTCCTTCATTGTTCCACATCCCCAATGCGCAACGCCTATGCTCTCCACCGCAAGTTGCAGCACTTGTTGGCTGAACTCCTTCTCACACTTTCCATATTCATGTTCTCCTCCACACCTGGCACCTGGCACACTGCTTGTCTTTCCTCTGCACACTTTTGCCACACATGCCCAAATTCCTGACATTTTGAAACACCTCACTGTGGTTTTGGTGTTACCAAAACTCCCTTCCCACTCTGTATTTCACCAGATCCTGGCAATACAGTTCATAGGCTAATGGCACTTTCATCAAAACTCAGCCAAATTGTTTCAGTTTCCTTTTCTCTACTCCTCTTGTCATTCTTTTAGCTTGCTCTTGCTTTGCTCTAGCGTGCTATTAAGCTGCGCCACCAGATCCTTCATATTCATACTCAAGGGTACTCCAGATATCACTCCTAATCATTTGGCCTCATTCTCCCCACTTTCGCCACTTTAAAAGCACTTTTATCTGTCCAACCATGGCAAGTGTTTTGCCCTTATCAACATTCCTTACTATTGCACAATTAAGAGATCTCCCAAGACCGCTTGCATACTTCACTTCTCCCAATTGTGCTCCCCTAATTACTTTGGTCAGTTTTAATGGATCAATTTCTTAACTCCCTCCTTCTCTTTCAAATCATTATCACTACATTCTGTAGTTCTGTCTTTGGTTCTCCAACTTCCTCTTCTTCACTTTCTCAGTTTCACTTTAAAATTCTCTTTTCCTCTTTTCTTCTTCCTTGTCTTTTCCCACTCATTCTCCCTCCCTCTTGCCTCTCTACCACTTGGCTCCATGCCATCACTGTCTCCTCTGCTCCAGCTGACCTTCAGAGTAAGAAGTCCGACTTCCGGGTCGACTGTGACTACCTGTTAACTCTCTTCCCTGACCGACGAAGCCGCACCATGAAAACTTTTCAAAACCAGCAAAAGCTCGCGCAAAATCAGCTCCCTCTCCGCTAGGAATGGCTACCGCTCCCATAGCAACTGTAGCTCTCCATTCAGATGTTAATGTATCCCGCAATCCCACAGCTCTGGTACAAAGCGCTTCGCTCCGGCTCCTCCCTGATCACCGCTCCTCGCCCTTGCCGCCATGACACTTCCTGTGCTTCATTGTACCTGCAAAAAAAAATTAAGTATATATAAAAATAAAAAAAAAAATACATACGCTCTAATATTTGCCCTTTATTGTGATTTGTGGAGAGAACCAGTGAGAAGGAATGGGACTTTGTAGAGATGAAGACACGTTTATTATAATGAACATCTGTAAACTTTAAAATATATATATTTTTATTGACAAAATGTAAAATACAAAGAAATTCAGGTAAAATGTGCCTTTGTGTGGGTAGATGGAATATACATACTCAAAAATATAGAATAGATTATATATACAAATATATATACATATATATATATAAATTAATATAATTTAATTAATTATTAATAATAAATAATAATACATGTATATATCAATTAATATAATTTAATTAATTATTAATATATATATATATATATATATATAACTCAATCAATAAATGGTACTACGGAACAAGGATTAATAACTTATTTTACTAAAGTTAATTAACAAAAGGCTAAGTAATTTAAATGTTTCTAGTTTATAAAAGCTATTTTTTCAAGCAAGACTTTAAAGTAAATCAAATGTTTAAGGCGTCGTCAGCTGGACCTGCGTCCGAAAAGATTAATATACTTGTAAACAACACGATGACATGCTGCATTTCAAGTAACCCCACGCGTGAGCTCCGCTTTTCGGCGTCCTCACGGCGCGAGAGCTGCCACTCGTGGCGGCGGTGGGACCGCGACAACGATACGACGTGAAATACGGTCACGTGATGTTTACAAGTCAAATGAAGCAATTATTATTAAAACAATACAAAATGATGGCAGTAAGTTTAAACATAACCAAACAGCGAACCGTCCGAGTTCCCACATTATTTCTCGGCAACACGTAAACAGAACTCACTCAGGTCCATGCCTTGCCCTATCTAGAGCCGCTGAAGGAATGGAGCAGTTTTTTGTAAACAGTCTCTTGTAAAACAAACAAAAACTCCTCCTCAAAAAAGGTGGGCGTTGACAGCGAGCAGCCCGAGCGGTCCCTAAACTCACACCGGGTCCTCCCGCTCCTGTCCAGTGCGGATGCATCGGGGGATCATGGACGTCTTGATCTGTTCAGCTTGGTTGCAGAAAGGGCGACGTCTGCAGAGTCAGGTAAACACAACGAAAGCTGACCCGTGTGTGCGCGCAATGCGCGTGCGGTAATGTGTGTGTGTTTTCGTCACTGGTGCACACAACGTGATCTAATGCTCGTGTTAAACAGAAAGAAAAAACAAACCTGAACCGTAGGAATAATAACAATAAAAGACAAACAGTGTCCTCCCGTGTTTACCTCGTTCTCTCGCTTAGCTCTTTGTTGCTCATTACCTTCGCATTAAGAAAATGCCGGAAGGTTATGTTTTGATCTCGCCGTGTTATTTGTTTATTATTGTATCGTGTTGACCATAGAAACTCAAAAGTGATTGAACCGAATCGCATTGCAATTTGGTGGGATGATTGTTTATTATCCGAGGGACCATTCAATTTAGATTTTTAGGATCGATCGGGTCAGGGTCACAGTTGATTAGATTTTGGGATCGATCGGGTCAAGGTCAAGTCAAAGGTCGCCGATAGTCAAAATCTTTCGCAGAACTCAAAAAGTATTGAACGAATCGCATGAAATTGCGGTGGGATGATTATTTTATTATCCAAGCGACCAGTTGATTAGATTTTAGGATCGATCAGGTCAAGGTCCAAAGGGTCAAAAGGTCATGAACAGGTCAAAATCTTTAGCAGAACTCAAAAGTGTTAGACGGTCACATGGAATTTGGTGGGATGATTGGATTGTTTATTATCCGGGGACCATTTGATTAGATTTTTGGGATCAATCGGGTCCAAGGTCAAGGTCAAAGATTACTTGGAACAGGTCAACATCTTCTTGAATCACTGCCCAATTTGGTGGGATGATTGGTTATCTAAAGGACCAATTGGTTAGTTTTGGATCCGTCAGATTCAAAGTCAAAGATCATGGAAGTCTTTTTTACCATAGCACAATACATTTTTGTCAATTAAGCATACAACTAAATGCCCAAAATGTTCATAATTCAATGCCCAATCTTGTGATATGCGAAGGTATCGCTCTACAGTGCCACGTTCTAGTTAAATATGTTAAGAGAGACACATCAACGTGTGAAAGGCGTGGTGGCGTTTGGTGGTGTTGATTGAGCAAGGACCCTGAGCGCATCCATTTCCAACTGGAAGCTTGTTGACGGTCATGTAGACTGCGTCCCGTCATGTCACCTTCAGGTACCTCGTTGAACACAGAGGCGTGGACCTCAATGTAAGAAGACAAAGTGGGACCAACTCCCTGTAAGTACTCTGTGGCTTCTTCATATGAGCACTTCGTATCTCATGTATTTAATATGGCTTTCGTTTGTAAATATGACATATATCTATCTGTTTATCTTATCTCATGTTACTCTCCTCATGTTATCTAATGTTGTCTCATCTCATGTTATCTAATCTCATGTTATCTCATCTAATGTTATCTCATGTTATCTCATGTTATCTAATCTCATGTTATTTTATCTCATATTTATCTCATGTTTACATCTCATGTTATCTTATCTAATGTTATCATTTTATCTCATATTTATCTCATGTTGCTCTTATCTAATGTTATCATATCTAAATAATTATCTCATATTTATCTCATGTTATCTTATCTCATGTTATCTCATCTCCATGTTATCTTATCTGATATTATCTCATCTCTCATGTTATCTCATATCTTGTCTTGTCTCCTATTATCTTATCTCATGTTATCAATGTTCTCGTATTATCTTATCTCATGTTATCTTATCTCATATTATCCTCATATCTCATCTTATGTTGTCCTCATATTCATATGACCTTATCTAATTTATCTTATCTCATCTCATCTCATGTTATCTTGTCTAATGTTTATCCTCTCATCTCATATTCTCATGTTATCCTTATCCTCCATATCATCTCTTATGTTATCTTATCTAATGTTATCTCATCTCATGTTATCTCATGTAGTATCTTATCTCATGTTATCACTCCATCTCATGTTATCCTTATCTAAAATGTTATCTCGTTATCTACTATATGTTATCTTATCAATATTTATCTCATGTTATCTCATCTCATGTTATCTCATGTTATCTTATCATAAACCCCATCTTATCTTATCTCATGTTATCACTTACCTCATAATTATCCTCAAAAATCTTCCATGTTATCTTATCTAATGTTATCTTATCTAAATGTTATCTCATGTTATCTCATGTTATGCTTATCTCTATGTTATCTCATGTTATCTCATCTCATGTTATCTCATATTATCTTATCTCATTATCTCATATTATCTCATATCTTCATCTCTGTGTTATCTTATCTCATGTTATCTCATGTCATGTTATCTCATCTGTATTTATACTATCTAATGTTATCTATTGTCTCATGTTATCTCATTGTTATCATCATCTCAAGTTATCTCATAATTATCTCGTTATCTTATCTCCATGTTATCTTATCTAATATTTATCCTCCGTATTGCATCTTATCTCATGTTATCTCATATTATCTCATGTTATCTTATCTCATATTATCTCATGTTATCTTATCTCATGTTATCTTATCTCATGTTATCTCATCTCATGTTATCTTATCTAATGTTATACTTATCTAATGTTATCTCATGTTATCTCATCCTCAAGTTATCTCATGTTATCTAGGTTATCTTATCCTCATATTTATCTCATATTTATCTCATGTTATCTTATCTCATATTATCTCATATTTATCTTATCTCATGTTATCTTATCTAATGTTATCTTATCTCTCATATTATCTAATGTTGTCTTATTTCATGTTGCTCATTATCTCATGTTATCTTATATCATGTTATCTTATATCATGTTATCTTATATCATATTTATCTCATGTTATCTTATCTCATGTATTGTATCTTATCTCATGTTGTCTCATGTTATCTTATCTCATGTTATCTCATCACGTGTTATCTTATCTCATGTTATCTCATCTCATATCTTATCTCATATTTATCTCATATTATCTGTCATTCATGTTATCTTATCTCATATTTATTTTATCTCATATTTATCTCATATTATCTCAATCTCATGTTATGTCTAATCTCATGTTATCTTATCTCATGTTATCTAATGTTATCTTATCTCATGTTATCTCATCTAATGTTATCTCATGTTGTCTCATATTGTCTTATCTCATGTTATCTTATCTCATGTTATTTTATATCATGTTATCTCATGTTATCTCCTCGCCATATTTATCTAATGTTATCTCATCTCATGTTATCTAATCTCATGTTATCTCATCTAATGTTATCCTCTCATGTTATCTCATATTTACTCTAATCTCATGTTATTTTATCTCATGTTATCTCATATTATCTCATATTTATCTTATCTAATGTTATCTCATTTTATCTCATATTTGCTCTCCATGTTATCTTTATCTAATAATATCTTATCTAATATTATCTCATGTTATCTCATGTATTATCTTATCTCATGTTATCTCATCTCATGTTATCTTATCTAATGTTATCTCATCTCATGATATTTATCTCATATTTATCTTATCCTCATGTTATCTTATCTCATGTTATCTTATCTCATATTATCTCATATTATCTAAATCTCCTTTGTTATCTTATCTAATGTTATCTCGTAATATCATCTAAATCTCAATATTTATCTCATGTTATCTTATCTCATTATCTAAATCTCATGTTATCTTATCTAATGTTGTCTCATGTTGTCTCATGTTGTCTCATGTTATCTTATCTCTGTATTATCTCATCTCATGTTATCTTATCTAATGTTATCTCATGTTATCTCATCTCATGTTATCATGTTATCTTATCTCATGCTTATTCTTATCTCATGTTATCTTACCTCATGTTATCTCATCTCATTATCTTATCTAATGTTATCTTATCACAATGTTGCTTAATGTTATCTCATGTTATCTCATGTTGGCATCTTATCTCATATTTATCTCATGTTATCTCATCTCCATATTTATCTCATGTTATCTTATCTCATGTTATCTTATGTCATTATCTTATCTCATGTTATCTCATCTCATGTTATCTTATCTAATATTTATCTCATGTTATCTCATCTAAGTTATCTCATGTTATCTAGTTATCTTATCTCATGTTATCTTATCTAATATTTATATCTCATGTTATCTTATCTCATATATCATGTTATCTCATGTTATCTTATCTCATGTTATCTCATTTCCTCTCATGTTATCTCGTTTCCTCTCATGTTATCTCCATCCTCCATGTTATCACTTATCTAATGTTATCTTATCTAATGTTATCTCATATTATCTCATCTCAAGTTATCTCCATGTTATCTAGATTTATCTTGTCTCATGTTATCTCATTATCTTATCTCATATTATCTCATGTTATCTTATCTCATGTTATCTTATCTAATGTTATCTTATCTCATATTGTCTAATGTTTGTCTTATTTGCATTATAAGTATCTCATGTTATCTTATATCATGTTATCTTATATCATGTTATCTTATATCATGTTATCTCTATCCTGTTATCTCTGTATCTATCTCATATTATCTTATCTCATATTTATCTCATGTTATCTTATCTCATGTTATCTCTATTCATGTTATCCTCATATTATCTCATCTCATGTTATCTTATCTCATGTTATCTCATATTATCTCATCTCATGTTATCTAATCTCATGTCTTATCTCATGTTATTTTATCTCATATTGCTCTCAAATTATCTCATCTCATGTTGTCTAGTATTATCTTGTCTCGTGTTATCTGGCCTCTATCTCATATTATCATATCTCATATTATCTCATGTATCCTCCATCTCGTATTGTCTCTCATCTAATGTTATCTTGTCTCATATTATCATATCTCTTCCTCTTATCTCATGTTATTTTATATCATATTTATCTCATGTTATCTCATCTCATGTTATCTAATCTCATGTTATCTTATCTCATGTTATCTCATAATATATCTTCAATTATTAGCGTGTCTCTCTGTAAGATTTGCGAGGAGCTGGTCCAGTGCCTGTTGGCGAATGGTAGGGTTGTTATTACATAGTTAATTAATAACTAAGTGATGCACACAGAACTGCTCTCAGCAGTACTCCTCTTACAATAATATAATAACAATGATGATGATGATAATATTATTAATAATAATAATAATAATAATGTGTAAATACTAATACAAATATAAGGAACAATGGTTATAATTATAAAAATACGTATATGATGGTAATAATCAATAATGATGACCAATAACGATAATAATACCAATCCGCCATAAAATAATAAACCGATCCATAATAATGAAAAATAGTAAAATAATAATTAGAATGATAAAAATAATACTAACTAGAATGGGCTCGGTCATTAGGCGCACGCCGCTATCACAGATTGGGCATTGAATTATGAACATTTTGGCATTAGTTGCATGCCAATTGGACACAAATGTATCGTGCTATAGCGAAAAGATTGTGACCTTTCCACGGCCTTGACCTTGACCTTTGCGGCGATTCAAAATCTGGCGTCGACAATGGTCCCGGATAATCTTAATCCATCCACCAAAATTTCGCTTGCCATTCGAAAGATTTGACCTGTTCATGACCTTTGACCTTGACCCAATTGATCCCAAAATCTAATGCAACTGGTCCCGGATAATAACCAATCATCCACCCAAATTCCATGCGATTCGGTTCCAATACTTTTTAGGTTCTCGAATATAGCATACAAATAAATAAATAAATGTCCGTGCAGCGATCAAAACATAAACACTTCCGCATTTTCAAGTGCGAGGTAATAATGATGTTAATAATATTAATGTAATAGAAGAATGATTATCATAATAAAAGTGGTAAAACGATCATGAGTGTGTGTTGAAACATGAAAGTTGTCTTGTATAAATGGCATGTTGTTTTGTTGTTGTGGTGGTGACGGCTTTCAAAGAACCGGGTGACTAACACAGTCAATGAGCTGTCTGCTCCTGACAGATCGGTCTGCCGCCTGTCAAAGACTACAATTGTTTGAGACATAAAGATGGTAACAGTTACAAAACACCTCTTCATGATCAATTCTATAGAAAACGAATTAGCATAATTTTACGTTTGGTTATGAACCGATGCTGGCATGACTAGCTTACACTAACTTCAGCCCGTGTTTGCCGCTATATATAGCTTGTGGTTATTGTCAGATATGTTTTGTATTTTCGCTTGTTTACAAGACACATGTTCTTGATATAGTAATGAGACATATGTGATATGTTGTCTTTCTGTTTATTTTATAGTTTTACCACACACTGAAAAGAGAGATAAGAGAAAGAGCAACAGAGTTATCTAAAGTAAAGTAAAGTTCATCAACAAAAACATTCTGGAGCATCATTCCTTCTGCACTCTTTAGGATTTAGCTATCTGTCTGTGTGCCTTATGAGGATGCACACAATTGCTTCAGGACAGAATACGCACTCCTTCACTCTCGTCTGCTCCTCCCATATTCACAGAGAAGCAGAGAGGCGACGTCTTCGATGTGGCAGGCGGAAGGTGCAGAGTGACTTTTTGTTGCTCCCGCTTTCGTCTTGCGGCAGCGCGAACACGGGCATGTGGAGCTCTGCGGCCTTCAGGCGGAGAGCGGAGAGAGTAAACCGACACTAGAGACAGAATGACATGCTGCTGCCAGAGGCGACCAACAACAGGCGTTTAGTTTAATACAAGAACAAAGACGTCTTGAAGGAAAGAACCTTACATTACTTCTGCTGTAATCTGGCGCGAGAGAGAACATTACATGGGGGCGGGGCCTCACCCTGATAGAATGGTTTCAAGATTCAAGATGTTTTGTTACATCACATACACACACACAGGATTGTGCAGTGAAATGAGAAGTGGCAATGCTCAGCGAGGAATGTGCAAAGGGCAACAAGTACACACTATTTACAAATAAAACAACACAATATTTACAGTGGTGTGTGTGTGTGTGTGTGTGTGTGCCTAAGAGGGAGCAGTTGTGTGGGGGTCTATGTGGGGGTCCTGGTGAGGTCGGAGTTCACAATCCTGATGGCCTGAGAAAGAAAGAAACTCCGTCTCCAGTCTCTCTGTTCTTGGCGTGACTACGGAGGCGCCTGCCCTGACCGCAGCAGCTGAAACAGTCTGTTGTTGGGGTGGTGAGGATCCTTCACTTGATCCTGCGGCTCTGGTTCTACCTCCTGGTGTACAAGTCCTGCAGGAGTGGGGAAGTGTAGTTCAATAAGTGCGTTCAGCGAACGCACTACTCTCTGCAGGCCTTCCTGTCCTGGGCGGGCAGTTACGCCAAACCAGGCTGTGATGCTTCCTGTCAGGACGCTCTCTACAGCTCTCCAGAGTAGAAGGACTGAGAGGATCACTCTGGAAACTTTAAATTTCCTCAGCTGCCTGAGGGTGGTGAAACGCTGCCCTTGCCTTTCTCACCAGGTATATGTGTTGGGTGACCATGTCAGATCCTGAGTGATGTGGACTCCCAGGTATTTATACCGCTCACCCCTCTCACAGTAGTCCCGTTAATCCCCAGTGAGTGAGTCGTACCTCTGTTGTTGTACCCTCCTAAAGTCCACAATCAGCTCCTTAGTTTTGGTGACATTCATGATGAGGCTGTTGTCCTGGCACCAGGAAGTGATCAGATCAGCAACTTCCTCCAGGTAGGCCTTCATTGGTTGTCGGAGATCAGGCCCACCACCGCCTGTGTCATCCATGAACTTGATGATGGTGTTGGAGCTGAACCTGGCCACACAGTCATGTGTGTGTACAGGGAGTACAGATGGGGGCTGAGGGACGCAGCCCTGGGGGGATCCTGTGTTCAGGGTGAGGGATTTGGAAAGTGTGTCTGCCCACCCTGACCACCTGTGGCCTGGCGGTCAGAAGTCCAGGATCAAGCACACAGGGGGTGTTCAGTCCCGCTCAATCAGCTTGCCAGAAGCCAGTCTGGAGGTTGGACTATGGTGTTGAAAGCTGAACTATATAATCAATGAACAGCAGTCACATAGCCCCCCTCTGGCTTGTCCAGATGAGAGAGTGTGGTGTGCAGTACCTGGGAGACAGCATCATCTGTGGATCTGTTTGGGCGATAAGCAAACTGCAGCGGGTCCATGGAGGAAGGGAGGAAAGCATGATGTAGTCCTTTATCCAGCCTCTCAAAAGCATTTCATGACCACCGGTGAGGCCACGGTCGGTAGTCATTCATACATGCTGGAGAAGCATTCTTGGGCACCAGGACAATAGTGGATCTCTTGGAAGCCAGGCGGGACCACCCGGACTCAGCCAGGGAGAGGTTGAATATTGTGGTGAACACTGGAGCTAGCTGGTTAGCTTTGGGTCTTCAGTACTCGCCCAGATATGCCATCTGGACCTGCAAGCTTTCCTGGTGTTCACCCTCAACAGAGCCCTCCTCACTGTGCTCGGTCACAGAGAGAGTGTGTGTTCATCCTGGCGGTAGAACTCACCTCAAACTCACACGCTTAACGGTGTTGTTGTTAGCGCTGGCTGACTGTTGTTGCTAGCCTCAAACCGTGCATAAAATGAGTTCAGGTTGTCCGCTAGGGATGGTAAATCGGCACTCACCATTCTTGCAGCACCTTGAGGAGTCTGCTCCTAGTAGTTTGTGATAGTCCGTAGCGCCCCCTCACCACCCCAGGCGCCCCTGGTGTCAGCGCTGCTCCATCTGTGATTCCACTCTGTCTCGGTACCTCCTACCTTGTCCTTCGCCTCCTCAGTCCATAGACACAACTGCCTTGTACTTTCGTCAATGTTGCGGATACAAGACCCGGAGTTATGAGGCAGCAATGCAGGCGTTCACAGCTTCACGGATGGATCCATGTTACCCGCGGCTTTTGGTTAGGAAAGACCCTAACTTTACCGTGTGGCGGGCGATGGTGTCGTTAAGCCGTTGCTATGAGAGCTCATTGCTACTTCCGCCAATAGGCTTCGCTGGCGTCACTGGAACTGGATTGGATCATGTCCCAGTCGGTGACGTCGTGGGCGTCCTGTAGCTCAGCCTCTGATTGGTCAGACCACGGCGTTCGTTCCTCGTCACTTTTCTACCGCTTCCTTGCGATCCTTTGTTTATACTCCGGAAGCAGAAAAATGGCGTAGCATGGTCTGATTTCCCTAACCCAGGAGGAGAGAGACAGCCTTAGCAACCTCTTAGATAAGTGATATAGCAGTGGTCCAACGTTCTTTCCCTCTGGTAGCACACGTAATGTGCACTGGTGAAAGATTGACATGACTTTTTTTAGGTTTTGCCTTGTTAAAGTCCCAGCCACCACCACAGCAGCGCGTTGGGATACTTGTTCCTGATGCCGACATAACACATCATGTAAGGTCCGATGGTGCTTACGTCGATTGTCCGCTTGTGGTGGAATGTGAAGCGGCTGTGGTGGTGAAGGCAGCTGAACTCCCGAGGAAGGTAGAATGGGCTGACATGAGATGCGTCAGATGTTCCAGGTTAAGTGACGGGAGCGAGAGAAAAGTCTTCGTGTTCTTGGGTCACACCACATGTTTGTTTGTCATGGAAAAACAAAACCCCTCCACCCTTAGATTTACCAGACTCTTCCGTTCTGTCCTGCCACGGAAAACGAAAGGACTCGGTTGGGCATATGACTCGATCCGGCACCAGGGTCAGCCAAGTTTCAGTCAGAACAAAAAGATATTTACAATCCCGCATGTCCCGTTGGAATCTGATCCTTGCCCTAAAATCATCCATCTTATTTTCCAAGAGAGACTGGGCGTTAGTAAAGAGGATGCTGGGCAAAAGGTGGACGGTGGGCTTGAACTCTCAGTCTGTTCCGAATTCCGATCCGTTTCCCTCGATGTTTAAATGCGTCGTCTCCCGTAGTAGCAGCTCCACTGTTGTTGTTTTGGTTACATTTTTCGTA
The DNA here is from genome assembly GCF_029220125.1 of Pseudoliparis swirei. NCBI lineage: Eukaryota > Metazoa > Chordata > Actinopteri > Perciformes > Liparidae > Pseudoliparis > Pseudoliparis swirei. The sequence continues at coordinate 26,963,355 of NC_079396.1, forward strand.
CACAATCTCTGCCCGGCCACGCTGGATCGATGGAAAAAAGTGGACAAAACCACTTGTTTTTCGCATAAAAGTTTATGTCCAAAAGTGTGCTATGCGGTCGTATGTTGTTGAGATACCGATGTGTTTGCCAGCAAAGAAAATATTAAAAATAAACACAAAAACTAAAAAGCGCACAATCTCCAGCGGAGCTACCCATGACGGCGACCTGAACTTCAACCGCCATCTATTATATGGTGGGGGAAACACTGGGTGGGGGAAACACTGGGATGTGGGGGAAACACTGGGATGTGTCACATGCAAAAGACTTTAAAAGGTGAATTTAATTTTTTTTGTAAAATCGAGAAAATGCCCCCAGCCTCCAGAGGGTTAACATTACATATGTGAATGTCAGTCAGTTACCAAGGCCACTGGTTCTGCTGCTGTTCAGTGTTAAAGATGACAGGACCAATGGGGTCTCTAATACACTTTTTCTTACTACTAATCTGGATGTTTCACTGAAGAAACAATTTATCATCCACGATATTAAATCCCTCGCTGGCACTTTATATGTAGAAGCCTCTTTGAAAACACAGCTCTGTGTGAAGTTTTGTCTTTAAAAAAGAATACAATTAAACAAGTGTCTAAAATACACGCTGTCTGAAGGATTACTCGTTCATCTAGAAAGATTTAGTCTTTTAGAAGAAAAACACCTTTTAATCGCTTGATTAATGTGATTAATAGACCTAAAATGTGCGATTAATTAGTTAATTTTTTTAATCGATTGACAGCCCTAATTTATTTATACATAAAAATCTATATAAAATTATATATAAGAATTATATATATATATATATATTTGTATTCCTATTTTTCATGTGTATATATATACATATAAATAAATAATAATTATTGGTAATTTATAAATAAATATTAATAAAGTAATTTTTTAGAATTTTAGAATTTATATATATATATATTTAAATATATACAAATACATTTACTTACATATCTATATCTAAATAATTAAATAAATATGATATTAAATAAAATATAATAATACATATATACAGGACTGTCTCAGAAAATTAGAATATTGTGATAAAGTTCTTTATTTTCTGTAATGCAATTAAAAAAACAAAAATGTCATGCATTCTGGATTCATTACAAATCAACTGAAATATTGCAAGCCTTTTATTCTTTTAATATTGCTGATTAAACACAGCTTAAAGAAAACTCTAAATCCTGCTCTCACTAAAAATTTTAATATTTCCTCAGACCAAGTAAAAAAAAGATTTATAACAGCTGAGTGTTTGTCAGGGCTCAGGAAACCCTTTTGCAGGTGTTTCGAGTTAATTAGACAATTCAAGTGATTTGTTTAATACCCTACTAGTATACTTTTTCATGATATTCTAATATTTAGAGATAGGATATTTTAGTTTTCTTAAGCTGTAAGCCATAATCAGCACTGTAAAAGAATAAAAGGCTTGCAATATTTCAGTTGATTTGTAATGAATCCAGAATGCATGACATTTTTGTTTTTTTAATTGCATTACAGAAAATAAAGAACTTGTGTCTTGGGGAGTTGTTTGAGAGAAGAACAACAAAAAGCACCAAAAACTCTGAAACGATGCCTTCAGGAACACAACTCACAGGCCAACCCCTCCGTGTTGGACCAGCCTCCGTCCTCTGTGTGTCTCCAACATGAACAAGAAGTGTGTGTGTGTGTGTGTGTGTGTGTGTGTAGGGAGGAGTTAGAAGTGGAAATTTACAGTCTCCCACGTTGGTACCTGAGCTGTCCGTCACACGAGGCAGCGTCCAATCTCCATTTAGGATTTAATTGTCTTTAGCCAAAGGGGGCGTGTCCTAGGACACTTCTCCTGACCCGTGTCGGCATAAATGCATTTCAGTCCAGAGGAATGGTGACAGCTGAGAGAGAGGAACTCTGTACATAGTCGCGGCCATGAAGGAAATGTAAGTTTTTATAAACTGCTTTTCTTTTTCTACACTTGATTTTTGTTTGTATTCATATATATATGTAGATGTGTTAAGTTGTTGTTGTTGTTGTTGTTGTTTGCTCCTGGCTGCACGAATGCATTTAAAACGAGTCAAATGAAAAGAGTTTGAAATGCTTTGGTGGATACGTGTGTGTTTTAAATAGATTAGATGAAAAGGAGAAGCTTCACGATGAAGAGTTTACAACCTAAATAAAATAAATACAGGTTTTAAAGGAGTTTGTGTTTAAGTCCGACTGGTTTAAATCCCAAGGGCAGTGTGTCTTAAGTCTTATCTGGTGGCCTCCTAACAGCATGCCGGCAGGTGAAAGCATACGCTAAGCACACGGGGGAGGGGGGGTGGGGGGGGGGTAAAGAGAGGGGGAGAGAGAGAGAGAAACAGGATGAGAAGAACTGATCCAGTTATGTAAGGAGGTCTGAGAATGGGGATAGCGGTTCAAGTTGACTTGTCATGCATAACAGGAAGAGAGAGAGAAATCCTGGAAAATGATGGGAGTGTGCACGTGGGAGTGTGCACGTGGGAGTGTGCACGTGAGGGGACGGGGGTTGTTGTCGAAGCGTTAATGAAGCGAAGAGACTCGTCTCCCTCTAGGAATGTGAGTCTCCTTCACGATGTAGAAAAACATTTATAAGTACCATCCCCGAGCCGGGACACGGAGTGCTTTTTAAATATATTTATATATATTTATATATATATATGTATATGAATATATATATAGTGCTTTTAAAATATATTTATATATATATATATATTTTGTGCTTTTAAACTATCTAAATATATATATATATATATATATATTTAGTACATATCCCCAATATATTTATATAAATATATTTATTATATATATATATGTATACATATATGAATACATTTATTATATATCTCCCATATATTTATATAAATATATTTATATATTTCTCTCTATATATATAAATATAAATATATTTATTATATATCCCCAATATATTTCTAAAAATAATAATATATAAATATATACATATTTATATAAATATAAATAAATATATATTTATGTATATAAATATATGTATTTCTTAGAAATATATAAACTTGTGTTAATAATCTGGGAGCTTCTTTTCACACAGCTTTTGTCCTCTGACAAATAACGTGGCCTACAATAGTTTTGTGGTGCTGGCATGCAGGCTTAACCCTTGTGTTGCCTTCGGGTCATTTTGACCCGATTCAATATTTAACCCTCCTGTCGCCTTCGGGTCAATTTGACCCGATTCAATCATTTAATGTCGGTGTTCTTTCGAGAGTCAACAAACAAACATAAAGTACCTCACACTTAAACTTGGAAAACAATATTAATTCTAATAATTTTCTGGAGATTTGAATAGCTGGGGTCATATTGACCTCAAGGGTAAAATATGTTAGTAAATATAAAGGTAACAGGAGGGTTAAACATTGAATCGGGTCATATTGGCCCGAAGGCGACAGGAGGGTGAAACATTGAATCGGGTCAAATTGACCCGAAGGCAACACAAGGGTTAAAGGGGAAGTACGTGATGTGGCTCCTCTTAGAAGAGGAGGTAATACCCCCCCCCCCCATCCCTCTGGCCCCCTCTCAATGAATCTTGTATCTTACAGTTAATTACAGCGTTCCCATTGTCCCGCTGCTTGTTCTTTTGTTATGTGCCAGCCGGTGTGGAGCTTAAGTCACAGCCTTGGCACGTCTTCCCAGTTCTTCCAGTCCCTATTAGGGTTTCTCCTCTGCGGTTGGAAACCCGACACCTGCGAGTATTAACGAATCCCGTGTTTCTTGGAAAGGCGGTTTTCCAAGAGAGTGAACTCAAGCCGCAGCTGGGGGCTTCGGGAATGCGTCCCTCTAAATTGGGAATACAGAGAGGGCCGACTTCGATCCCGTTGCAGGAGAGAAAGCTGAAGAGGAAACTCCCCCCTTTTCAAAAAGTTGTAGCCTTATAGAGAACCTCATTCATTCATTCCAATAGTTATACTCTCCTATGTACCTACCTACCCGTAGCGGGGTTAAAGGTCACAGCAAAGAGACGTTCAGGGACATTCAGGCGAATTAATTGGTCGAAAGAAAGCAGTCCAATAAAAAAAATAATAAAAATACATAGATACGATTTTGGGGGTGATCTTTTTATAATGTGAAGCTCTACAAATATAGATTTTTGAGATATATTTTAATGTAGATTGTTTTCCACTGACGGATAAAAGCTGCGAAACATTCCTCGTGTCCGAATGACCTCCGTGTTCAGATTAGCCAGATTAGCAATTTAGCTTGTGTGGTGCCGCCACGCAAGGAGACGGCATTATCTCCCTGAGGCTCCGCCCCCATCTGAGTCTTCTCCCCCCCCCCTCCCTCCTGTCTTTCATCTCAGTGTCCTTCAAAGAAAAATAAACCATAACAATAAGTGTTGTCTTTTCCCCCCCGGCAGCATGGCACAAAAGCTCAATACTGGCCGGACTTCTAGAGACACCTGAAGCCGTCGCCGGGGAAGAGCCCCGGCACGCGGCCCGAGGCCGAGGGCAAGACCCCCCAGAGGGAGAAGTGGTCCAGCAAGCTGGACTTTGTCCTGTCCGTGGCCGGAGGCTTCGTCGGGTTGGGGAACGTCTGGCGGTTCCCTTACCTTTGTTATAAAAATGGCGGAGGTAGGTCGACGGCGAGGAGCCGGTCAGTCGCGTCCCGTTTTTGGAAAAGGCCACGCCTCACTTTGACCCTTCTTGCCCCACAACAGGTGCGTTTCTCATCCCGTACACCATCTTCCTGTTCGGCGGCGGCCTGCCGGTGTTCTTCCTGGAGGTGGCGCTGGGCCAGTACACCTCGGAGGGAGGGATCACCTGCTGGGCCAAGCTGTGCCCCATCTTCACCGGTCAGTCAGGGCGCCACTCAGGGGGTTTATCACGGTTTAAATCCACTTTATTCATCTGTTTTTTCTTTCTGCATCTCTTTGCAATCGGACCAGTTTTACTCCGTCGGGCCGTGGAGCAGGGTGGGCTTTAGGGGCGGGGCTACTTTGTGATTGACAGGTCGCTACCCCGGTGTTGTCCTTCGTCTTATAACTTTAACCCCTTTCCGTGTGTCATAAAAATGTTAATTGCAATAACAAAAGTCTTGTTCGGCAGCACTTGGCTCCGCCCTCTCGCATCACTTCTGGTTGCAACAAAAACCAAGATGGCGACGGCTAACGTGCCAAATTCGAGGCTTCAAAATCACCAGTCCACTAACCAGTGACGTGACTTTGGCTCGCCGACTGGTGCGTGATGATCACCAATGAAACTTAATATAAAATAATTAAAATATACAATAGAAAATGACAAAGAAACACACAAATACATGAGAGAGTTAAAAACAAGCCTATGAAATTCATAGAAATAGACAAAAAAGCTGGACAGATAAACAAGACCGTAGTTTCAAAATAAAAGCTCTATGTATCAAGATTTTTATATATATTTAAGAAAATTACAAGTGACGAAAATTTTAAACAAGAAATAAGTCCTGGAGGCTGAAGACTTTTATTACACACACTTTTACGCAAACACAAACATCCTCAGGTTACACATTTTTGCGAGTGCAACGAAATCGATGTGTCCCTGTCATGATAAGTCACAGATGTCGCAGAGAGAGAGGACCCAATTGCCGACATATTCTGCAAAAACCAATATTTAATTTCCAACTACTAACAGGACGACAAACACGCGGACCATACAGTGCAATACCACCTTAGCATTGTCCGAGGCGTACATCTGCGGGGCTGCTGGCTGAGAAACTAAATCCACACTGGAGCATGTAGACCCTCCTGCAACCTCCAGACGCTCCACCATAGGGCGGGTGAAGGAACAAAAGACTCTCACCGGGTGCTGGGCGACTCCCCGTCATCGAGACTGGCTCGCTTTCGAGGTGAGCAGGCGCAGTGTGAGCTCCTGCAACAGGCCTCCTATCTCCGCCATCTGGGTCCCGAAAATGCGCTGGGAGGTCAATGGGTCCTCCAGTACCTGCTGAGTGTTGGCCCGAGAGGACACCTTGAGAGCTAACACGCCCTCTGCAGATGATCCGCTTGAAAGTGAAGCTGCTGCTCTGCGGCTGGGTCACGTCCATAAATGGTCAGAGTCGTTCTGTTATGGGTAGGGATGAGCGCCGAGAACGGTTCTGTTTTAGAACCCGGTTCCCCAGTGACTCAGAATTATTTGGGATCGTCAGCCAAATTCGCTTCTTGGTTCTGCTAACGGTCCTCTGTGGCGTTAGCATAAGTGAACTTTTAGTTTCTTCTTCAGACTGCAGCAAACATGGCAACTAGCATTGAGGCGTTCTAAAGAAGTTTGGCTCCATTTCACCGCGACAAAAAAGTACCCAGTGTGAGGTAAGTGTACTCACACACCAATAATGTATGATGGCTGGCGCTGCTACTTGTGTATTGCCTTTCGGAGCAGGCAAACATTAAAGTGCTTGCTCTGATAATGAAGTATCGATGCTAAAACATGCTAAATCACATAAATGTTTTAACGTCACCCGGGTGCTGTTGTTAGTAATAAGCTACACCGTGCAGCGTGACGGCAGCAGATGTGGCGGACTAACATTCAAGCTAACCTAACTTCCCAAGCGCTGTGGACATCTGAGCGCTGATTGGCGAGGCCAGCGACCACGTCCCATCAAAGGTATGTTCTATTGTGAGGAGCACCACTTCACATTTTCTCCAGCGTCTCCACTGCAAAATCTCTCTCAGCGGCAGCGGGCCAGGTGAAAAAAAAAAAAAAAAAAAATCGGAACGCGTCTCTGGTATTGTTCAGGGGGCCGGGCCAAATGGGGAGGCGTTCATTGTGTAAACCAGCTTTCACTTTATAAATAATCTCCATTGCAATCCAATTTAGCTGATGAGGTTCAGAGTCAGACTGGTTCAGAGGCTGGTCGTCTGTCTGGGTCACAGGCTACAGCGAGCACGTCTTGTCCACCTCCTCATATCTTTGTGTTCATCCTCCAGCCCACCTGAGAGAGTGTTCTCCACGGCTGGAGACACAATAAGTTCTGAGAGATCGCGTATCCTCCCGGAGAAAGCAGACATGCTTATTTTTCTGCACAAGAATGGTTGATGATCCATACAATTGATGGTTGCACACTTGGTATTTTCCACCACTAGTTTTCATTTTTTGGCAGCTCAGTTCATATACCCTTTAAAAAAGGAAGAACACTGTAATTTCTGGAACATGTTTAAATTAAACAGAATACATTTATTTAAGTTATGTAAGTTTTATTTTTAAGTTCCAAGAGAATAATGTATAAATGTTTTGGTTATTAAAAAATGTAAATGTGTATGTATACATACTGTATATAGTGTGCAGCATTATAGAAAATTAATGTAAATAAACCGTTGTGCTCTTTTTCACCCCTTGCCCAATAAGATCGATAAGAGAATCGATAAGGGTCAGCGAATCGATGACAGGAGTGATAAGGCATGGAATGGTTCGTCTTATCAATTCTCATCCCTGAATATAGGGAGGTGAGTGTTATGGAGGTTAAGCATACATAACACAAAGTAACTTCAAATTAAAGTCAGGATTTTATTGACCTGAATACAAAACAAACAAGAAACAAAACAAATCTCATCACCAGGAAAACTGGCAGTCTCACTCAGAGTCGGGAGCAACTCAACAGCTTCTCTGCTGATCCGGCATGGGAGACGCTCACAGGCCTGTGGCGCTGCCTGCTGAACCGGGGGCACCTGACTGGTTTACCGGAGCGACCTGACAGCGCGCCAGAGAAGACATGGTCCCTATAGCAGGGTGTCAAACTTTTGCAACTAGGGCCAGTTGTGATAAAGTAAGATGCCCGAGGCAATAGTTCACTGGGCATTTTTAAACCACAAAAGTTACGCGAAAATACACTGTTATAAAACAATTTATTTTACTGTCTAATTACTTTTATTTTTTAAATGGTAATGTAACCACACTTATAATATAACCAAGTCTGCCTTTCATTCGGTCAGATAATGAAAAAAAGCTGTATATAGATACCTTACATTTCTATGAGTTACATAGCATTTAATTAACCTGTTAGTGACACTGCATATCTTTCAAAATAACAATAACGCGCAACCTTTGAAAAAACAAAACAAGTGCAGATATGTCTGAGTCAGTAAGTTTTTTTCTGTGTGATAAATGGGCTTTCCACTACACCTCTTTTAAAGCAGGGGTTGCGGAAGCAATCGCGGCCACTCTCCGCAATGCTCAATGTTGAGCTCTTGTTTTGAAGGGCAACAGCTGGAGCTGAGAGGTAACACCTGGCAAGTCTCAGAATCTCGTCTGTCGCGCGTCATCTGGCGGCCAACTTCGATTAACGTCCTTCGCGTACATTTACCAACGTCCCTAGAAGGCGCCACCAAAATAGATAGGCGGGCAGCTTATCTCGCTCGGCGGATGCCAGGGGTGACAGGAAGGGGGACTCGTGGGCCACCGCGGGACTTGGGACAGCCAGAAGAACAAACAGGTGGTTAGGGTCTGAGGATGAGGGGCTCATGGACCGATGGCGGCAGGACATGAGAACAAAATTACAGATGAGCGGTGCAGGGAACTGGGGTGCAGATGGGGCAGGTCAGGAGCTGGGCTGGAGCGGGCGGAGGCAGGATAGAACCCGGGAATTTGAGCAGGGCCGGAGGCGGAGTGGAACACGAGGCTGGAACCGGTGATGGGACTCCGAGGACTGGAGCCGGTGGCGAACACGGGGACTGGAACTTGGGAACATCGAGCTGGAGCCAGCGTGGAGCAGGACTGGAACCTCGGAGTCTGGGCAGTGGCGGGCTGAGGACTAGAACGAACGCCGGGGGACTGGAACTGGCGGCCAGTGCAAGGGACTGGAACCCGGAACATCTCGAGGGCTGGAACGGCGATGGAACACGGTGGCGGAACATCAGGGACTAGAGGCAGCCGGAACACAGGGGACTGGGCAGAACATCAGGGGACTGGAGACACGGGGCGGGAACCGGGGACTGGAACCTCGGGGTCAGAAACGGCCAGGTTGGGGACTCGGGCAGACATAGGGGACGGGCAGTGACTGAACACGAGGGGCCGTGAACCTCGAGTCTGGGCGGTGGCAGGTGCAGGGACTGGGGCAGGTTATCAGGGGACTAAGGCGTGACAGACACAGGACTGGAGATAAAGCGATGAACACAGGGGACTGGAACCCGGAACATCGGGGACTGGAACCCGGCGGACACTGGGACAGGCGTCGTCGTGGCTCAGGGCCGGAGGACTCCACATCTCCTCGAGGAAGAACATGAGCGTATTTAATGACAGGAACCGTGCAGCGGTAACTGAAGGCTAAGGTCCATTATTAGTGGCTTCGTTCTGTCTGATATGTCACAGATATACTTGAGAGAGAGGACCCAAATGCCGACATATTCTACCAAAAACAATATTTAATTTCCAACTGCCTTCTAACAGGAATGACAAACTGCGGACCATACAATGCAGAAGCCACAGCCATATCGCGGCGTACATGCGGGTAACAACAACAAATCACTGGAGCACTGAACCCTCTACGCCTCCGGGCGGCTCACCGCAGAACGCGGGTGAAGGAACAAAAAGACTCCCGCGGGTGCTGGGCGACTCCCGTGTGGGGCTGGCTCGTTAGGGTGAGCGGCAGTGTGGCTCCTGCAACAGGCCTCCTATCTCCGCCATCCGGGTCTAGAAAGTATGCTGGGAGGTCAGTGGGTCCTCGGCACCTGTAGTGTTGGCCGAGGAGGACACCTTGAGAATAACTTGCGCTCTGCCATTCGATCACTTGAAAGTGAAGCTGCTGCTGCGGCTGGGTCCGTCATCGTGGTCAGGTCGTTCTGTTATGGGAGGTGAGTGTTGTGGAGGACCCAAACGCACGCAACACAGTAGCTTCAGAATTAAAGTCAGGATTTTATTGACCTGAATGCACAAAACCAAAAAACAAGAAACAAACAAATCTCATCACGGGGAAAACTGGCAGTCTCACTCCAGAGTCGGGAGGGCAACTCAACCGCTCTCTGCTGATCCGGCATCGGGAGGGCAACTCCACTGAGCCTGTGCGCTGCTACTGAACCAGGGGGGCACCTGACTGGTTTTACCGGAACGACCTGACAGCGCGCCAGAGAAAGACATGGTCCCTATAACCCAGGGGTGTCCAAACTTTTTGCAACTAGGGCCAATTGTGATAAAGTAAAGATGCCCGGGGGCCAATAGTTCCTTTAGACATTTTTTAAACCACAAAAGTTACATGAAAATACACTGTTATAAAACAATTTATTTTTACTGTCACAATTACTTTTATTTTTTAAATGACAATGTAACCACATATAATATAACCAAGTCTGCCTTTCATTCAGTCAGATAACAATGAAAAAGCTGTATATAGAATACCTTACATTTCTATGAGTTACATAACGTTGCAATTAACCTGTTAGTGACACTGCATATCTTTTCAAAATAACAATAACGCGCAACCTTTGAAAAACAAAACAAGTGCAGATATGTCTGAGTCATTAAGTTTTTTTCTATGTGTGATAAAATGGGCTTTCCACTACACCTCTTTTTAAAACGGGGTTGCAGGCTTGTCTGGCCACTCTCCATAATGCTCAATGTTGAGCTCTTGTTTTGAAGGGCAACAGCTGGAACGCTGAGAGGTAACACCTGGCAAGTCTCCAAGAATCTCGTCTGTCGCGCATAGCGTAACGATTAACGTCATAACGTACACATTTACGAAAGTCGGCGACAGTCATTTCGCTCTTTATTTATTAATGACTTAGTTTTCATGTCCGTGTAGTTTGTAATATGTGAAGTTCTCAAACAAGATCTTGAAATAAAAGAATCTGCATTTCCCTCGCGCCCACCTCGTCTCTGCTCTTGAACCCGGAGCAGAGAGCTACTCTGAGGGCGACTTGTCTTCACCACCGTGGGAGCAGAGGTGTTGGTTTGCTGTTCCGCGACATATTGGGCGGCTCTCTGCCGGCTGGTTGGGCGCGCTCACCTGTATGTGCGCACCTGTCTGTGCGTGGGGGCGGAGCTCCGCCGCGATACCGAGCCAGGAGAAGTGTGAGCAGCCACCCGTGAGACAGAAATGACATGCCGCTGTGTAGATACGATCATTAATATACGACCGTTAGTTGAATAAAACAACCTGACATTACTTATGTTGTAATCTGGCGCTATAGAGACCATTTCAATGGGGCGGACCCCCACCCTGTTCTCATGGTATGGGAAACACTAGTAATTCCCACCGCTCCTGAAAGCGGCCTCACTATCAACTTTTCTCCTTTTTTGCCGTCGCCATGGCAAATAGGTTTCGAGAAGGGTTCACGCCACGGATGCAGAGCCAGATACATTAGAAAGGAGGAATTACGTCTTTCAAGTGTTTATGATTTATTTATTCTGACAGATCTGGCGGGCCACAAATAACACATTATATGACCGATGTCGCGGGCCGTATGAAATCTGATCGCGGGCCGCTATTGGCCCGCGGGCCGGACTTTGGACACCCCTGCTATAACCACTGCTGGTGATTACCAGAAACTCATCACAGCTGGTCCAACGGAACGGGCGTGGCAGTGGGCGGAAACCGGGGGTAGATACTGTAGACAACACAACACAGACAGAAGGGAAACAAGACAGGGAATCACACACTAGGAGCAGACAGGAACCCTAACAGTCCCTGGTTGCCGTGGAAATTTTCCCCGGCAACGGGAACAGGAACGGCGATAAGAAACACGATGTCCTTTTGTTTGTTGTTGTCGACTTAAAGGATGTGCGTGCGCGTTATAAATACCGGGATTGTGTTGTCAGAGTTGGGTTTTTTATTGGAACCTGAGGGGTCACCGATAAGCTCCTTAGCGCTCAGGAGGCCGGCGGCGTGAAGGCCGGCAGGAAGCCGTGTCTTCACCGGATCTCTGGCAGCTGCCGCAAAATCCGTCCAATCACAAACCTCCTCATTGTGGAGTTGCAGTAATCCAGTCTCGAAGTAACAAACGCGTGAACCAATTTTTCTGCATCTTTTTGAGACAAGATGTGACTGATTTTTGAAATATTACGTAGATGAAAGAATGCAGTCCTTGAGATTTGCTACATTAGAGTTAAAGGACAAGTCGATCAAAGATCACGCCAAGATTCTTTACAGTGGTGTTGGATGCTAGAACATGCTGTCTACGAAACCACATCAGCAGATAATTGATCTCTGAGGTGCTCAGGGCCGAGTAAAATTACTTGTTTTGTCTGAGTTTAACATCAAGAAGTTGCAGGTCATCCATGTTTTATGTCTTTAAGACATGCTTGAATTTACTTAGTTGGTTGGTTTCCTCTGGTTTTATCGATAGATATAGTTGAGTATCATCTGCATAGCAATGAAAGTTTATGGAGTGTTTCCTGATAATATTGCCCAAAGGCAGCATGTATAAGGTAAATATAATTGGTCCAAGCACAGAACCTTGTGGGACTCCGTGACTAACGTTGGTGGTCATCGGGGCGTCATCGTCTACAAATACAAACTGAGATCCATCTGATGAATAGAATTTAAAGCAACTTAGTGCCGTGCCTGAAATGCCAATCGACTGCTCCAGTCTCTGTAACAGGATGTCATGGTCAATGGTGTCGAATGCAGCACTAAGGTCTAACAAGACCAGTACAGAGAGGAGTCCTTTATCTGCTGCCATTAAAAGGTCATTTGTAATTTTCACCAGTGCCGTCTCGATGCTGTGGTGTTTTCTAAATCCTGACTGAAACTCCTCAAATAAACAATTATGATGTAGAAAGTCACACAACTGATTTGCGACCACTTTCTCAAGGATCTTGGAGAGGAAGGGGAGGTTAGAGATCGGTCTGTAGTTAGCCAACACCTCTGGATCCAGAGTGGGCTTCTTCAGGAGAGGTTTAATAACAGCCACTTTGAAGGAGTGTGGTACGTGGCCTGTTAGCAGAGACACATTGATAATATCTAATTAAAGGCAAAACGTCTTTAAGCAGCCTCGTCGGGATGGGGTCCAAGAGACAGGTAGACGTGTTAGAAGTAGAAACCGTTGACGATAATTGGTCACGGTTGATGGGAGAAAAGCCCTCCAAATATACACCAGGGCATACAGCGGTTTCCAAGGCCATTCCACTTGAGGACAGATTGGCACTGGTTAAGGGCAAGAGATTATTAATCTTGTCCCTAATAGTTAAAATCTTTTCATTAAAGAAGTTCATAAAGTCATTACCACTGAGATCTATAGGAATACTCGACTCCACAGAGCTGTGACTCTCTGTCAGCCTGGCTACAGTGCTGAAGAGAAACCTGGGGTTGTTCTTATTTTTCTCTATTACTGATGAGTAATAGGCTGCTCTGGCATTAAGGAGGGCCTTCTTATAAGTTTTAAGACTATCTCGCCAAACTAAGCGGGATTCTTCCAGATTAGTTGAACGCCATTGTGGCAGCGGGGGGTGTTTAGGCTCGGCTGCTGAGTGGGTGGAGCGGGGGTGTGGTTCAGGGAACGGTGTCTGATTGTCATCAGCTGGACTGATTGCTAATCAGATTGGTAATCAGTCCAGCTGATGATATGTGTTTGTGTATCTGAGGCTGTCTCCATAAAGGAGCTGGATGGACAGAAGATCGGGGGTCAGCGTGGAGAGCAGAGACACAGTCGGCGGTCGCAATAAAAGTGATTACCAAATATCCCTCTGGCTGCTCAGTCCTTATTGGTGCTTAGGGAGGGGGGGAACCTACTGGTGACGGCTACACGCCTGTCACACTGGAGCCAAATGTGGGACCCATTTCTTTTTTGTGTGGAAAAAACAAACAAACAAAAAAACAAAGCACATGGAGAGCATCCAGCAGCACCCAGATCAGCCAACCCAGCCATGGATTCAGTTGGGGCAGATGCTGGGGAGGATAGCAGCGATGTTGCAGGACCAAGCGGAGGCAGGCCGGCAGATACTGGGGACGCTCCTGGCCCAGGCAGAGGAGCAGACGCGCGCCCTGGAACGGCTCGCCGCCCAGACAGCTGCGGCCACACATATCCCTTCCCCCTTGGCGGGGGTAGCACTCCAAAAAATGACGGCGGGGGACGATCTTGGTCATTCCTGGAAACTGTTGAGGCAGTGGCGGAGGCATGCGGCTGTGCCCGAGGGAGTGGTCGCCTCCTGCCCCTGCTCACGGGAGAGTGCAGACTGTGGCCTGGGGCTTCCCCAGCAACACGACACAATTCGCGGACATCTGGGCGGTGATAGATAGGCTGGGTCTGACTCCGGAGGATCACGGCGGGCTTTCGCGAGGCCACGATGGGGCCCGGCGACCGGCCGTTTGCGTCTGCATGCGGCTGAGGATACGCGGCGAGGTGGCTGCAGCCGGGGAGCACAGAAGGCGCAGGCGGCGGTGGAGAAGGTCGTCGTGGGCGGTTCGTGGAGGGGCTGCCGACCGGAACAGCAAGTGGGTCCGCTGTCCACGGCCCGTCACTGGAGCCGCCATCACCGGGCGGAGGACCACCTGGCGGTGCACCCGGTAGCCAGGTGTGGACAGTGACAGCTCTGGCTCCGGCCAGGCGATCACGGTCCCTAATGCGACCCATACCGGCCCCAGTGCACGGCACCTTCCCAACCCACAGGTGATCCCTCAAACACCAGGGCAGGGTGTTGGAGGTGCAGACAGCCGGACACATCCGGTGGGGTGTCCGCTGATGGAAGTGGGCCAGGTGATCCGGGTTGCCGGCTCTCAACACCCTCCCCAGGTCCGGGAGGCGACATACAGCGTGCGGTAAGAATCAGGGGTATACATCAGGCAATGGTGGATTCCGGCTGTACACAGTCTATGATCCACCAGAGCCTGGTTCGACCAGGGGCATTGGTGGAGGCATTGTGGGTGAAGATAAGGTGTGTGCATGGGGACATTCACGAGTATCCCATAGTGTCAGCGGAAATTGAACGGGAAAAAGCATAGCGTGAAGGTCGCGGTTAGCTCCCGCCTTACGCACCCCTTAATCTTAGGAACCGATTGGCCGGGCTTTGACAAGTTAATGGGGAAGGCTGCAGGGGTGTGTTCACAGCAGACAGGGTCATGCGGTGTGTGCGCCGTGCTCAGCGGTGACGCGAGGTTGTCCGACACTGCAGGCGGGAGGGGGAACCGGCGGAGCCTCCTAGGGAGACTCCTCCGGCTCCCGAGTTTCACTCCATGGAAGATTTTCCACTCGAGCAGTCTCGGGATGATACTCTACGCTCAGTGATACGAATTGATGGTCAGCTGGTGCACCCTGACGCAGCGCAGACATATCCGCACTTCACATAGATCAGGGACAGGCTGTACAGAGTGAGCCGTGACACTCACACAGGGCAGGAAAGCACCCAGTTGCTGGTGCCGAAGAGCCGCCGGGAAATTATTTTTCAGGTGGCTCACTATAACCCGATGGCTGGTCACATGGGATATGATAAAACTCTGGACCGGATAATGACCCGATTTTATTGGCCGGGCATCCGGCGGATGTGCGCCGTTGGTGTGCGTCCTGCCCGGAGTGTCAATTGGTAAACCCTCCGGCCATTCCGAGGGCACCTTTGCGCCCTCTGCCATTAATGGAGGTTCCATTTGAGCGAATCGCTATGGACCTCATCGGGCCATTCACGGAGTGCACGCGGATATCGCTTTGTGTTAGTCTTCGTGGATTCGCAACACGATACCGGAGGCGGTGCCTGGCGCAACATTTCTGCAAAGAGTGTCGCACTGGCGCTGTTTCAGGTCATCTCCGAGTCGGAATCGAAGAGATTCTGACGGACCAGGGCACCCAGTCCATGTCAAGAACACTGAGAGAACTTTACGGGTTACTGGGCATCAAGTCTATTCGGACCAGTGTGTACCACCCACAGACCGTTGGTCTGGTGGGCGTCTGAATAAGACTTTGAAGTCCATGATCCGTAAATTTATTAATGACGATGAGCGTAATGGATAAATGGCTTGACTCTCTGTTGTTTGCAGTTGGGAGTTCCCAGGCCTCCACAGGATTTTCTCCCTTTGAACTGTTGTTGGCAGGACTCACGGGGGTGCTCGACCTCATTAAAGAAAACTGGGAGGAGGGCCAAGCACCAGTAAAACGAGATCAACACGTCCTGGACCTGCGAGCAAAGCTCCACACTGGGTCAACTGTCACGTGAGAATTTGCTCCAGGCCCAGGGCGTCAGCAGCGGCTGTACAACAGAGGTGCCAGGCTGAGACAATTCACACCGGGAGAGAAGGTACTTGTGTGCTTCCTTCTTCCAGCTCTAAACTCCTCGCCAAGTGGCAAGGGCCCTTTGTGGTCACCGCAGCGAGTGGGGGATGTCGACTATGAGGTGGTGCGTTCTGATAGGGGCGGAGCTACACAGATTTACCACCTCAACCTCCTAAAGGCATGGAGGGAGGCGGAGTCTGTTTCTCTGGTGTCCTCGGTATCTGAGAGAGAGGAGCTGGGGCCTGAGGTCCCAAAATCCACCAATCCGGCCTCGCTCCTTTGTGAAGACCGTCTCTCCGGGACCCAGAAAACAGACATTGCTGGTTGCAAAAGCAGTTTGCTGATGTGTTCTCTCTCCTTCCAGGACGCACAAACCTCATAGAGCACCAGATTGAGACTCCTCCGGGCGTGACGGTGCGGTCACAACCCTACAGGTTACCGGAACACAAGAGAAAGGTGGTTCAGCGGGAATTGGCTGCAATGCTGGAGATGGGGGTAATAGAAGAATCCCACAGTGCCTGGTGTAGCCCCATTGTTCTTGTGGTCAAGAAGGATGGGTCTATTCTGTTCTGCGTGGACTATCGCAGGGTGAATGATGTGTCACGGTTCGATGCTTACCCAATGCCCCGGGTCGACGAGCTCCTGGACCAACTGGGCACTGCGCGTTTCTTTACGACACTGGATTTAACCAAGGGCTACTGGCAGATTCCTCTGTCGCCAGAGTCTAAGGAAAAAACGGCCTTCTCCACTCCGTTTGGGTTATACCAATTCACCACGCTTCCCTTTGGGTTGTTTGGGGCCCCAGCCACCTTTCAACGCCTCATGGACCGGGTGCTGCGTCCGCCACGCTGCATATGCTGCCGCCTACTTGGATGCTGTGATCATACACAGCACCAGCTGGGCGGAGCATGTGCGGCAGGTGGCGTGATGCTGGAGTCCCTGAGGCAGGCGGGGCTTACGGCCAACCCTGGGAAGTGTGCAGTTGGGCGGAGAGGTGCGGTATCTGGGGTACCACTTGCCGGGCAGGTGCGCTCAGGTGGACAAGACCGCCGCCATGCAGCCTGCCCGTGGCCCAAGACTAAAAAGAGGTGAGGCAGTTTTGGGGCTGGCGGGCTGTACAGGCAGTTCATCCCGAACTTCTTGGGCTGACCAGACCCATAACTGACCTGCCCCGCTAAGGTGCCTCAGATCCGGTCCAGTGGACGGAGCGGTGCCAGTTGTTGTTTGAGGAGGTAAAGCAAGCTCTCTGTGAGGAACCACTCCTTCACACACCTAACTTCTCTCTCCTTTACTCTCTGCAGACTGATCGTCGAACAGAGGGCTGGGGGCCGTTTTGTCCCAGCAGGTAGGGGGGTTTGACCGCCCCGTGCTGTACATCAGCCGCAAGCTATCGGAGAGGGAGGGCAGGTACAGCACGGTGGAGAAGGTGCCTCGCCATCCGGTGGCGGTCGACTCCCTCGCTACTACCTCCTGGGACTCATTCACCTCTGGTGGACCACGCCCCGCTCCAATGGCTCCACCGCATGAAAGATACCAACGCCCGAGATCACTCGGTGGTATCTGGCTACAGCCTTTAATTTCAAGGTGATCCATAGGCCGGGGACACAGATGGTCGTGGCGGACCTCTCCAGCTCTCATGGGGGAGGGAGTAGGTTAGGCCGGATGTTGCCCCGGCCTAAGTCGGGCGGTGGAGGTATGTGGCAGCGGGGTGTGTTTAGGCTCGGCTGCTGAGTGGGTGGAGCGGGGGTGTGGTTCAGGGAACGGTGTCTGATTGTCATCAGCTGGACTGATTGCTAATCAGATTGGTAACCAGTCCAGCTGATGATATGTGTTTGTGTATCTGAGGCTGTCTCCATAAAGGAGCTGGATGGACAGAAGATCGGGGGTCAGCGTGGAGAGCAGAGACACAGTCGGCGGTCGCAATAAAAGTGATTACCAAATATCCCTCTGGCTGCTCCAGTCCTTATTGGTGCTTAGGGGGAACCTACTGGTGGCAGCTACGCCTGTCACAGCCATATGGTTTCAAGCTTTCGTGACGTTTGCTTCAGTTTGCGGGTCTGAGGGTTATACCAGGGAGCAAACCTCCTCTGCCTCACTGTCTTCTTCTTCAGAGGGGCTACCGAGTCCAGTGTCATTCTCAGAGAGCCTGTGGCACTATCAACAAGATGATCAATCTGGGACGGACTAAAGTTAGACCAGGGACAGAAGATCGGGGGTCAGCGTGGAGAGCAGAGACACAGTCGGCGGTCGCAATAAAAGTGATTACCAAATATCCCTCTGGCTGCTCAGTCCTTATTGGTGCTTAGGGGGGGGGGGGAACCTACTGGTGACGGCTACACGCCTGTCACAGCCATATGGTTTCAAGCTTTCGTGACGTTTGCTTCAGTTTGCGGGTCTGAGGGTTATACCAGGGAGCAAACCTCCTCTGCCTCACTGTCTTCTTCTTCAGAGGGGCTACCGAGTCCAGTGTCATTCTCAGAGAGCCTGTGGCACTATCAACAAGATGATCAATCTGGGACGGACTAAAGTTAGACCAGGAGTCCTCTGGAGTATCTGATGGCGCCGCGAAAGGTCGCCTTGGTGTGTTGGTGCGCGATGTTTTTTATTGTTTTCGTTTTAAATACTGTTTTCTGCTGGGATTCCCAGAGCTCTTTCACCAGAGAAGAGCTCTTGAATATCAGGGGAACAACTCCAGCGGATTTACTTCCAACGTTTTTAACTTCTGTGGAGTTACTGGACATTTTTGTAAATGGTGTGCTCACCTTCGCAGTGGTGAAACGCCGGCGGAGAGGGAAACGTTCGGGCGCTTATGCGGCCACGGAAACGGGATCTCGTGACAGCGCTGGGGCATATTTCTCCAACGTCCGCTCACTGTGCAACAAACTGGACGAACTCCAGCTGCTGGTGGGAGAGACAGAGACTTCTCCTCATCCTCCGCTCTGTGTTTCACGGAATCATGGCTTAGTGGCTCGACACCAGACTCTGCGCCCAGCTCGCTGGCTTCCAGCTGTTCCGAGCGGACCGGGTCTCGGAGCTCTCCGGTAAAAAGGGTGGAGGAATCTGCTTTTACCTCAACAACGGCTGGTGCAACGACGTAACGGTGATTCTACAGCACTGTTCGCCGGACCTGGAATCCTTTATCATCCACTGCAAACCCTTCTACTCCCCAGGGGAGTTCGCTTCATTCATCCTGGCCGGAGTTTACATGCCCGCGGGGAACGTGAACGAGGCACAACAGACACTCGCTGAACAGATACGGTGTGGAGCGGACCTTCCGGACTCTTTAGTTATTGTACTCGGGATTTTAACAAAGGAAACCTCAGCCACGAACTCCCTAAATATAGACAGTTAATTAAATGCCCTACCAGAGAGAAGAGCATTCTGGACCACTGCTACACAACAATCAGCAGGGCCTATCACGCCGTCCCTCGAGCTGCACTGGGAAACTCTGACCACGTCATGGTTCATCTGATTCGCTCATACAGGCAGAGACTAAAGCTCTGCAAACCTGTGGTGAGGAAGTTCAAGAAGTGGACCAGTGAGGCTCTGGAGGATCTACGGGCGTGCTTTGACTGTACTGACTGGGATGTCTTCAGGACTGCTACCAACAGCCTGGATGAGTACACAGAGGCTGTAACTTCCTACATCAGCTTCTGTGAGGACAGCTGTATTCCATCCAGCTCCAGGGTGAGTTATAACAACGACAAACCCTGGTTCACAGCGAGCTCAGGAAGCTAAGACTGCAGAAGGACCAGGCATTCAGGAGTGGGGACAAGGACCTGTACACAGAGTCCAAATACAGGTTTAGCAAGGCGGTGAGAGATGCTAAACGACTGTACTCTGAGAAACTGCAACAGCAGCTCTCAGCAAACGACTCTGCTTCTGTCTGGAGAGGGCTCAGGCAGATCACCAACTACAAGCCCAAATCACCCCACTCCATGAACAATGTGCTTCTGGCAGACGAGCTAAATGAGTTCTACTGCCGCTTTGAAAGACAATGGAGCAGTCCTGAGACCATCCCCCACAGCCCCACCAACAAGCCACAGACCATCAGCCCACCCTCCCCAGCCCATCAGGGCTCACACCTCTGGAGCACCCTCCATCAACTCAGCGACGCCTCGTCATCCTGGAGAGAGCAGTCAACAGGCTGGGTAGAGAGCAGAAGCCCCGCAAAGCAGCGGGCCCGGACTCCGTCTCCCCCTCCACCCTGAAGCACTGTGCGGACCAGCTGTCTCCGGTGTTCACCGACATCTTCAACACCTCCCTGGAGACATGCCACGTTCCAGCCTGCTTCAAGGCCTCCACCATCATCCCCGCCCCCAAAAAACCCAAGATCACAGGACTCAATGACTACAGGCCCGTCGCCCTGGCCTCTGTGGTCATGTAGTCCTTTGAACGCTGGTCCTGTCACACCTCAAGACCATCACCGACCCACTCCTGGACCCCCTGCAGTTCGCCTACAGAGCCAACAGGTCTGCAGACGATGCAGTCAACATGGCCCTTCACTACATCCTCCAGCATCTGGACTCCCGAGGAACCTACGCCAGGATCCTGTTTGTGGACTTCAGCTCTGCCTTCAATTCCATCATCCCGTCCCTGTTGCAGGACAAGCTCTCCCAGCTGCTCGTGCCCGACTCCACCTGCAGGTGGATCACAGACTTCCTGACCGACAGGAAGCAGCACGTGAGGCTGGGGAAACACGTCTCAGGCTCCCGGACCACCAGCACGGGTTCCCCCCAAGGCTGTGTTCTCTCCCCTCTGCTGTTCTCCCTGTACACCAACAGCTGCACCTCCAGTCACCAGTCCGTCAAGCTCCTAAAGTTCGCGGATGACACCACCCTCATTGGACTCATCTCTGGCGGGGACGAGACCGCCTACAGGTGGGAGACTGACCACCTGGTGACCTGGTGCAGCCAGAACAACCTGGAGCTCAACGCTCTGAAGACAGTGGAGATGGTTGTGGATTTCAGGAGGAATGCAGCCCCACCCGCCCCTCTCATCCTGTGTGACTCCCGTCGACGCTGTGGAGTCCTACCGCTTCCTGGGCTCCATCATCTCCCAGGACCTCAAGTGGGAGCTGAACATCGGCTCCATCTCCAAGAAGGCCCAGCAGAGGATGTTCTTCCTGAGGCAGCTGAGGAAATTCAACCTGCCAGGGAAGATGATGGTACAGTTCTACACGGCCATCGTTGAGTCCATCATCTGCTCCTCCATCACCGTCTGGCACCCTGCAGCCACAGCCAAAGACAAGCGCAGGCTGCAGAGCATCATCCGCTCGGCCGAGAGGGTTATCGGCTGCAATCTGCCTTCCTCCAGGTCCTGTTCCCCTTCAGGTCACTGAAGCGGGCCAGAAAGATTGTCGCCGACCCCTCCCACCCTGGACACTCCCTGTTCGAGTCCCTCCCCTCGGGGAGGAGGCTGCGGTCCATCATGACCACGACCTCCGCCCACACCAATAGCTTTTTCCCGCCCGCGGTCGGGCTCATCAATGGACCCCGGGACTGACTGACTGTCACCCCCAGGACTACCACCTCTTCTTCCACCTTCCTCTCTCCTCCTTCTTCCCGCTCCTTCCTCTTCCTCCTCCTCCCTCTTCCTCCCACTCCTCCTCCCTCCTTGCGTTGATTGTTGTTTGTCATGTCCAAATGTTGCACCTTCCACCAAAAAAAATTCCTCGTTTGTTTGTGAAAACATTCATTCTTTGGCAATAAACCTGTTTCTGATTCTGATTCTGATTATATTGAGACGTGGTATTGAATCAAATGCAGAAGGAATCGCTTCTTGAAATTTAGCTACAGCACTGTCAGTTAGACATCTGGTGTAGAAATTTTTGACTAACGGAGTACACTCCGGTAGTATAAATTCAAAAGTTATGAGGTTGTGGTCTGACAGAAGAGGATTCTGTGGGAAGACGTTCAAATGCTCAATGTCAACACCATAAGTAAGAACAAGTCTCAATCAGTCTCTAGTTTCAAGTTTTCTATTCAGCATGATGTCATCATTTAGTACTTCATGTTCATTTAAAAAGTAAGGGACGCTTTAGGGGCGGGGCTTCAACGTGATTGACCGATCACCACCCCGGCGTTGTCCTTCGTCTGTGTTTTTCGTCTTACAACTTTTACCCCTTTTCATGTGTTTCCACATCATGAACGTTTTTGTCACTTAAAAAAATATATACTTAGTCCGGTTGCGCTTAGCTCCGCCCTCTCGTGTCAAAAAACAAGATGGCGACAGTGAAGATTAAATCGGAGTTAAAAGACCAGGAACATGAGAAGATAAATGAGAAAAGGAACCATAATGACGTGTCTGAAGCTCTGGCTCCTCCCCTCACCTAAAGCTCTGGCTCCTCCCCCCACCTGAAACTCTGGCTCCTCCCCCTCCCCAGGTATCGGCTACGCCTCCGTGGTGATCGTGTCCCTGCTGAACGTGTACTACATCGTGATCCTGGCCTGGGCGCTCTACTACCTGTTACAGTGCTTCCAGCCAGAGCTCCCCTGGGCCAAATGCAACCAGCCCTGGAACACCGAGTTCTGCATAGAGGACACGGTCCGGCGGAACAAGACCCTCTGGCTCGCGGCCAACATGACCAACTACACCTCCCCCGTCACCGAGTTCTGGGAGTGAGTGTCCACCGACGACACACACACACACACACACACATAATATACTAGTTACACTGCCTCTTTAACACATATGCACCGAGAAAAAGTCAATTTAATTTGTATTTTTATACCAATACCATTGTGGCAGCTGTGGAGGTGGAGTCTCCAATTGGCCTCGGCTGCTGGCTGATTGGAGTCACCAGTTGGTCTCGGCTGCTGGCTGATTGGAGTCTCCAGTTGGCATTGGCTGATTGGAGTCTCCAGTTGCCCTCGGCTGATTGGCTGATTGTAGTCTCCAGTTGCCCGCGGCTGATTGGCAATCAGCCAGCAGCCGAGGCCAATTTGAGACTCCAATCTGCCAGCAGCTGAGGCCAATTGGTGACTCCGCCCCCACAGCTGCCACAACCATCTTATTACAATGCATTTACTAATATCAATAATACTTTCTTTAGCGAACATCGGCTACTTACGCAGCCGATAGAAATATTTAGCATTACAACTCGCCAGAGACGAAGAAAGAAAAGGGTCTCAAACTCTTCTTCCTGTTTGAAAAAGGACATTTTTGTGTCAGGAAGATGTTTGGCACGTGAAAAAAAAACGGGTCCGGTATTTACTTTGGAGCGAAAAAGAATCGTTCACCATTTGTGTTCACGCTATAAATGTGACTTTAATCGTCTTTTTTTTAGCCCGGCTAAAAATAAATAGAAAGTCAAATATATAGCATGAACGTAAATTGTGAACGATTCTTTTCGCTCCAATATAATACCGGACCCGTTTTCTTCGAGAGCCAAACATCTTTTTTTCCCACTTTAATCGTCCTTGTGGTCGACACGTGATCCGCGTTCGCTCCGCGTTCCTCGTCATTTTTTAATCCTTCAAAATAAAACCCGCCGTTAAGCTGCTGTTTTCTCCCCCCGCAGACGCAACGTCCTGAGCATCTCCAGCGGCATCGAGGACACCGGGCCCCTGAAGTGGGACCTGGCCCTGTGTCTCCTCGCCGTCTGGATCATCTGCTTCTTCTGCATCTGGAAGGGAGTCAAGTCCACGGGGAAAGTGAGTCGCTTGAAACGGAGACGCGTCGCGCTGCCCGGAGTCTGTTTGGCCTCTTTTTTTTTCTCTTCTTACTGTTGCTCAGAGGAAAGCCAAATGCCCCCGGAAAGCAGTTAATTCAGTTGATTTAGAGTCTCGTACTTGAGGTTTCTAGTTGGCCAGACTCGCTGTCGGCTGTAAAACACTCGGCTGACGCTGCTCAGCCTCCCCTCTGTTTCTGTTTTGTCAGGAAACGGGCCGGAGCCAACGAAACGTTTCAGAACCCCGTTAAGCTCTTTTTGTGGGTTTTTCTTTTTTCACGCTCAACGCCAGGTGCCTTGTTGTGATTCGCGTGCATTAAAATAAAAAAGGGTTGACCCGTCCTTCAGTCATGGAAAAGACGTAGAGAAAAGAAATGTCACAGAAGAAAAATCTTGTTTTTGTCCAGAAATTAGAAGTCTATTTTTCAAGTGTTAAAGCTGCATTCGCTCTCCTGACCACGAGGGCGTGACTCCTCTGGTTGTATAGAAGTATACGCTTCATGTGGTAAAGCTGCATTCTCTCTCCTGACCACCAGGGGGCGACTCCTCTGGTTGTATAGAAGTCTATGCGTCATGTGTTAAAGCTGCATTCTCTATACTGACCACCAGGGGGCAACTCCTCTGGTTGTATAGAAGTCTATGTGTCATGTGTTAAAGCTGCATTCTCTCTCGTAACCACCAGGAGGCGACTCCTCTGGTTGTATAGATGTCTACGCTTCATGTGTTAAAGCTGCATTCTCTCTCCTGACCACCAGGGGGCGACTCCTCTGGTTGTATAGAAGTCTATGCGTCATGTGTTAAAGCTCCATTCTCTCTCCTGACCACCAACGTAGAAAGGAGAACTTCTAAAAGGAAGCAGTTGTATCTCCTGGGCTGATGAGTCATAAGGTGACTGCTGCTCAGTGTTTGGTACTAACCGCTCCTCTGACCCGTCCAGGTGGTATACATAACGGCGACCTTCCCGTTTGTGATGCTCATCGTGTTGCTGGTGCGCGGAGTAACGCTGCCCGGAGCATCCGAAGGGATCAAATTCTACCTTTACCCCAACCTGACCCGCCTGCAAGACCCAGAGGTGGGAGCAATATCTCTTCTTATCTCCTCTTCCATCGGTCCTAACACCTTAGAGACGAGTCTCAGCATCTTTGTGCTTACCGGCTTCTTTTGTGGTTTAAATGTCTGCAGTTAACACGCACTTAAGAGATTTTTCAACACTTTTTCCTACAATTTAAAAATCCATTTATGAAACTTGTCTCGGCGGGAAAGAAAGGCGGCAAAAAAAGGGCGGCTAAATGAGAGCTAAAAGTCATACCCCCCTTAACATTTTAATTACTTCATACAAGTAAATGCATTTAACACCTCAGAGCTAATTTTCCATAATTTGTCCTTTTTTTTGCTTGGTCATCCTTCGTTAACGTGTTTCCCTTTCTGTCAGTTCCCTGTCTTTTCAAAATAAAAGCACCATACATTTAGGCGATGCATTTATTTTAACACATTGGAACTAAACTTCCATAATTTGTCCTTTTTTTTACTTGGTCATCTTACGTTAACGTGTTTCCCTTTCTGTCAGTTCCTGTCTTTTCAAAATAAAAGCACTTCTGTTTTAATGTTTAAAAAATAAAAAAAGAACACATTTGTTACAAACGCACATTTAACACATACACTTTGGGGTCCTTTACGCTTTGCAAAACCCATCTCACGACCAGCTTGACCTCATCTACTCCTGTAAAACCCATTTCTCGCCCCCCCCCCCCCCCTTCAGGTGTGGATTGACGCGGGAACCCAGATTTTCTTCTCCTACGCCATCTGCCTGGGTGCCATGACGTCGCTGGGGAGCTACAACAAATACAAGTACAACTGCTACAGGTGAGTTGTGTTTCCGCTGGGTGTGTGCGTGTGCGTGTGTGTGTGAAAATGGGAACTTCGGTTCCGCCTGTGTCCATTAACAACCTCCATGATGTATGTGTGACATAGGGACTGTTTGCTGCTGGGAGGCCTCAACAGCGCCACCAGTTTTGTATCTGGCTTCGCAATATTTTCCGTCCTGGGCTTCATGGCACAAGAACAAGGGGTGGACATTGCCGATGTGGCAGAGTCAGGTACGAGGGTCCGAGGTGATGGATGGCAGCAGCGGAGGTGGGCGCTGTTGCCAAAACCAAAAAAAGACGACTGGAAAAATTTACAAAAAGAGCCGATCCAGCAAAAAAAGAAACGTCGCGGAAAACGATGATGCTGAAATGTGGAGGTATCAGCAACGCCACGAAAGCCTCCCAAGAAACACTGGGCCACGTGTTAGCTACACAACAAACTCCTCATCGCTACGGTAACGACTCGCTCTCATCATTTAAGTAGCCTGCCGTCTCATTGGCCAGGGGACATTGCAAAGAAGATTTGGCGAGGTCGGAACGCCACCGTTTTCCCGCCTCCGTTTTTTCCCGCCTCTGTTTTCCCACCTTTTATTTTACAGTCTTATTTTATTTTTAATCGAGGAGATGCTTCTTCTTTTCGCATTTTCGCCTCTGTTCACTTTCAAATTATTAAAACTCTTGCTTTCCTCAAGACTACAATCGGACTGCAACGTGTGTGACGATGACGCCGTGTACAAGTTTTTTATATCATATATGAAAACACGGAAAACCCAAAATTCATTTGTTGAAATTCCTTAACATTTTGCTGACATTGTGCCTCCTATTATTATTATTATTATTATGACCATGTTGACATGTTTTATTTTGCTTTGCTGCAGTCCTCATCTGCTTGGTTTTAGTTTTAGATTTGATTGTTTTTGCTCTCATTAAGTACCAGAAAGGCCAGATGACGCAAACGGTAGCAAAAAAAAGGTGCATTTATAGTTTTACATGTGATTTTACACCAAACGATAAAGCAGCAGTATGGATCATATTCTAAAGAAGAGCATGTGCAGAAGGCTCTGGGTGTGTCTTATTCAGTATAAACAGCTGAATTATGTTATATGTACAATGTAAAAGAGTTGACTGTGGTTGTGGATTATTTAACTTTATAAGTTAAAAGAAGAACAAATACCACTTTCTTTCTTTAAAGCCACTCAACACACAGAATAAACACGTCTTCATCTCCATTCAACGTAACTCTATTGGCACGGAATATTGATTTTAATACGAATATTAACACATTACAATCAGGATACTGATATAGACCTAGTAAATTATTGGCTCGTGCTTCTCTAGCTCCACCCCCCGAATCCTCTTCATGTCGTCCGAGCTGTAAACCAGATAAGAAGTATTGACCCTGTTCCCCCCCCCCCCCCACCCCCGCTGTGTCCTCCCTCCAGGTCCCGGTCTGGCCTTCATCGCCTACCCCAAAGCCGTGTCCATGATGCCGATGCCGACCCTCTGGGCCATCCTCTTCTTCATCATGCTGCTGCTCCTGGGCCTCGACAGCCAGGTCATTACCCCCCCCCCACCCCGATGTGTAAAACACATTAAGTGTCTCTCTCTACTGATACACATCTCCACATCCCCCTTTTTTAACGCCACAAATTAAGTTTAGCAGGCGCTAAAAAGCCAAGCATTCTGTTAGCAAGGAGCCGTCATGTTAGCTCGCGTATGATAGGCCGACGGGCTTTGATTAAGACGAGATACTCCGGCCGTGTCACATTTCCTGCCTCCCCAAGTGTAATTCTACTCTCCGGGGCTAAGTCAGTCTGGCCAACGACCGGAGTACGTGTAATACCCATGAGGCAATGTCCAAGAGTGTGTGTGTGAGACCATATATTTCATGCAGATTCCTGTTCCCTGAATGCAACATATTGTCGACGTCGCTCACACATACGTGCCACTGCTGTGTGAGGAGCTTTTTGTTTGACAACAAAGAAGCTTTTTTTACTTCGTGAACGAGAAACAGCTTTGTAACGGCATGATGTCGCCCGTGAGGAGACACAGGGGAGAGGGAGAGAGAGAGAGAGACAGTGATGCACTGTTGTTCCGTCTCTGTTGTGTCTCGGTAGCAATGAGCTGCAGAGAGGAGTTTAAACGCTCATTACTGCTCCACAAAGACGGCTCTCATTCTGTAGCCACTGTGACTACAGAACGACAGCCCCCTCCCCACACACACACACAAACACAAACACACACACACACACACAAACACACACACACAAACACACACACAAACACACTCAAGAGATCTTTAAAAGTTGCTTTTGTCCCCCACAGTTCGTCGAAGTGGAAGGGCAGATCACTTCCATCGTGGATCTGTACCCTGATGTCCTGAGGAAGGGTTACCGGCGGGAGATCTTCATCGCCCTGATGTGCTCCATGAGCTACCTCTTGGGGCTCGCCATGGTAACGAAGGTAAGTTCGCTCCCCGGTGGCCGCTTGTCACCGTCCGAGGAAAACCCCCCAAAAAACAGGAAGAAGGCCGCTTGGTTCTAACGCCGAAGACACGCAGCTTTCACCCACTACCCAACACCCACTACCCAACACCCACTATCCAACACCCACTCCCCAACACCCACTATCCAACACCCACTACCCAACACTCACTACCCAACACCCACTACCCAACACCCACTACCCAACACCCACTACCCAACACCCACTACCCAACACCCACTACCCAACACCCACTACCCAACACCCACTATCCAACACCCACTATCCAACACCCACTACCCAACACCCACTCCCCAACACCCACAATCCAACACCCACTACCCAACACCCACTATCCAACACCCACTACCCAACACCCACTATCCAACACCCACTCCCCAACACCCTACACTCACTACCCAACAACCACTACCCAACACTCACTACCCAACAACCACTATCCAACACCCACTACCCAACACCCTACACTCACTACCCAACAACCACTACCCAACAACCACGACCCAACACCCACTACCCAACACCCACTACCCAACAGCCAACACCCACTACCCAACACCCACTACCCACTAGCCAACACCTGCTACCCAATACCCACTACCCAACACTCACTACCCAACACCCAACACCCAACACCCAACACTCACTACCCAACACCCACTACCCAACACCCTACACTCACTACCCAACACCCAATACCCTACACTCACTACCCAACAACCACTACCCAACACCCACTACCCAACCCCCTACACTCACTACCCAACAACCACTACCCAACAACCACTACCCAACACCCACTACCCAACACCCACTACCCAACACCCACTACCCAACACTCACTACCCAACACCCAACACTCACTACCCAACACCCACTACCCAACATTCAGCACTCAGTACTCACTACCCAACAGCCAACACCCACTACCCAACACTCACTACCCAACAGCCAACACCCACTACCCAACAGCCAACACCTGCTACCCAATACCCACTTCTATCTGCATGGTTTCATTCAGTTACCCACACCAGAGGTCATTGTGTCCCTCCCCTCTTTCTTTTCTCTCTCCAGGGTGGCATGTACGTGTTTCAACTCTTCGACTACTATGCAGCCAGTGGTGTGTGCCTTTTGTGGGTTGCATTCTTTGAATGCATCGCCGTATCCTGGGTTTATGGTAAGTGGAGGCCAATTTTTTATTTTCTGTAACCGTGTGTGTCGTTTGTCAAGGTAACGACTCTGAACAGTTGAGAAAAATAAAAACAAAATAAAGGCACAAGTGATGTCTTTCGATGGATAACAAAGGTGTCCTTGTGGTTCTTCCCACGTCAGTAGTAAATAACTTTAACTGGACGAAGGGGTGGGGGGGGAAGTGGAGGGGGTGCAGGATTGTGATTGGCTATCAAGGGGTTGCCTCCCAACACATTACAACCTGGTATTATTGATGCAGGACGAAGGTTTAAACTAATGAGGGAGAGAAAAGCCGGATTGTTCCTGAATGCAACGCCGCGTCTAATAAAAGTGTTATTGCGAAACTTCTGTTAGTTGCAATAAATCGTGCATCAGCAAAGACGTGCCCACGGTTAAGTTAGATTTGAGTTATTTGTACAGTTTTAATTAGTTTTGTGTAGTTAGTTTTCAGGTTTTGTTTGTGGTAACACCTGCGGTTGTGTTTGTAGTGGGCAGGTGGAGGACCAGCATGCACCTGGGAGGGCCTTTTTTTTTACCAGAGCAAAGAAAGGCAGCGAAAGACATAATTGTATTGTTCTTTTCTTTGCTTGTTTTGAAAGACATTTAGAATAAGAAACAGAAGCATTTCTCCTGGAAAATTGTTTTCGCTAAGTATATTTCCCCAAATAACTCTGGTTAAGAGGCTGAGAACAAAACTGATAATTAATTGTTTCTACTCCTCAACTACCGCTTTGAATAACACCATGACTGGAATAACGGTCCATATCGGAACACAATACTTCCAATAAAAAAAAGGTTACGTTGGAAAAAAATCACGTACCCTCAACATAAAAACTCATAATATTCTTATAATATGCCCGAGTGGTTAAAAACTAAACATTCTTCACTTATAAAATATGAAAAATTCCCCTTAAAATAAACATTAGACACGTATTCCCTCAATAATCCTCCAAAAAAAAAACACTTTTCAAACACAGTTGGACACAATGTTTACTAATGATTAAACTTATTTAACTTTTAAATGTTGCTTGTATAGTCATAAATGAGTAAAGCATATCTCATGTGGAATACTGGAGAGTTTCACCTCTGTGGTTGGACATATGCAACCTATCAAGAGTCGAAGCTGTTGGGAACCAGCGGCCCAGACTTCTCAAAGCACTCTTTATAAAAAATCGTGTTCACAAAAGATGCCATTGTAGCAGCATCAAACATCCCCAGCTGCTGCGCTTCATCTGTAGTCCCTTAGCAGATGTGGGAAGGGAACTAAAAACCCGAATAGAAGAAGTTATTGTTAACGGAGGAGCGTATGAACGAGACGTCAGCGCTGCACACGACCCCTCCTTATGCCATTAAACACACAGTTGACTCCAATGAACACTGAGGGAGGATGAAGCCGAGGCTGTTTACACTCTAACGGTATACGTGACCCGGTGGAGATAAACTGACGTTTAAGGGCAGACGCCGGAGATAAGAGGTCGACACGGAGGTCATTTTGCAATAAAAAAACGAAACACAACGATAGCGCGGGAATGGAGCGGACCTCCGCTATCTCGTGCCGTGTTTGCTGAAACATGGTCCCGTCGTTATTTGTTTTGGAATAGGAGTGGATAACTTCTACGACGCCGTCGAGGACATGATCGGCTACCGGCCAAACTCCTGGATGAAGTGGAGCTGGACCGTCGTCACACCCGTCCTCTGCATGGTGAGAGGCCACGCCCCCCCCCCCTTTATTGTCTTTGTGGACAAGATGAACTTCCCCCGAGGTCGCAGGAGCAGAGCACGAGTTGTGCTATTGAAAGTGTGTGTTTGTGTTCCAGGGCTGCTTTGTCTTCTCCCTGGTGAAGTACAAGCCCTTGAAGTACAACAAGGTGTACGAGTACCCGGACTGGGCCATCGGCCTCGGCTGGTGTTTGGCCATGTCCTCCATGATCTGCATCCCCATGGTGATGGTCATCAAGATCTTACAGTTCGATGGATCCCTGATCGAGGTGAGCTTGTTAAAGACGACGTCGCTCTTGCAAGCCGGTACCCTAAATCTAAAGCTCGATGCCGGGAGTTTAGCCGTCCTTAAAGAGCCTGAAAGTAATGAAATCAAACCAAAACCGGCACCTCTAAAGCTCACAAATCTTCTCTCGTTTGTTTAAAACCGAGACGGTCATCTCTCTGTTAGCTTTAACCGCTAACGTCTACTTGTACTGCAGAAGGTAAACGCTGGAGTTTTCAAATACATTATATATATATATATATATATATGGCTAGTCATACTCTCCAACTAGCTTATAGCTATTGACTAATATTCACTGACATTAGTTCAATGCCGGTGGAACTATTGGGCAACAAAGTCTGTTTCCGATCTTTGTGCTAAGCTAAGCCAAGCTAAGCTAACTGGCTGCTGCTAAGCTAAGCTAACTGGCTGCTGCTTGTAGCTCCAGATAACTTAGCCATTTCTCCCATGCTTCCAGTTATTATGCTAAGCTAACGTAGCCCGGCTGTGGACCTTCTTTTCTCAGGTTCAAACCAACGTGGCTACAGAGGTCGCAATCACGTTGTTTCTCCACTGAGAATTCGATTGCCGACACCCCTCGAGTTACGCGAGCGATCTCTCTCCTAAAATTCTCTCCCGTCTCCTTCCCTCAGAGGATAAAAGCGGCGGCCGCCCCGGCGAAGTCGGGCGTGAGCTCTCGCCCGAAAGAGTACAACGTGAAGGGCAGCGAGCTGACGCAGCTCCTGAGCCCCAACGGGAACAATGGCTTGACGAAGCCCACCCACACCGTCGTAGAAACGATGATGTGAGCGCTCTCTGTGAGAGGAATACGATCGATGTGCTTTCTGTGTTATTATCATATTTGCTAACGTCGATAACGGTAGGTTTACATCATCAGATATATTCACGTTAGAGATGCTCTGCTTTGATTTCTACGGAGAGTTATATATTTTATTGTTGTAATGTTGTCGGGTTTTTTTCTCTTGTATTTTTTTTTTACTATATCGATATTCTTGATGTTACAATTGTTATTGCTGTAGTCGGCACTGATCTCACGTTAAATATTACGAGATAGAAAGTGTTCAATGTTTACTACCATTGTGTTGATTCCGGAGAAGAGATGAGGAATTTGCTTCGTTGTTTTATTTTTTTTAACCCTTGTGTTGCCTTAGGGTCATTTTGACCCGAATCAATATTATACCCTCCCCCCGCCTTTGGGTCATTTTGACCCGATTCAATGTTTCACCCTCCTGTTACCTTTATATTTACTAACATATTTTACCCTTTGGGTTCAATTTGACGCCAGCAATTAAAACCTCCAGAAAATTATTAGAATTAATATTGTTTTCCAAGTTTAAGTGTGAGGCACTTTATGTTTGTTTGTTGACTACCGAAAGAACACCGACATTAAACATTGAATGGGGTCAAATTAATCCTAAGGCAGGGGGAGGGTGTAATATTGATTCGGGTCAAAATGACCCTAAGGCAACACAAGGGTTAAATAGAAGAAATTCTCATTTCACTTAAATTCAGGAAACTAAACGAGCAATTAACCGCGTAAAAAAAAAGAGTAGAAGACGTCTAAACTCCCTCACGTTGCCCAAGCTAACTTCTAATGTCTTGTTGTTGTTGTTGTTGTTGTTGTTGTCGTCAGTCACCCCTGCAGTGAAAATGATTGTACGTGAGCCACCCACGTCTCTGTTGAGTGGCAATATGCAGTGGAAAGAGTTAAATCTTTGCTTGACATCCTTTTCAAAGTTACAAGTTGAACAAGGCCTTGGCCAAATACTGTGAGAAATGCATCCATCCAAATGAGATCCATCCTTCAAAAAAACAAGACTACATAATAAAAGAAGAAAAGGAAGTCGGTGGAAAAGGGAAGTGGCATTTTTAGAATTATTTGTACACAGCCTGTGTGACTACTATAGTCAGTCCCAGTGCATTCATTGAAACCTCTCTTTGCACTTTATATGTATGTTTAACCTTTTTAATTGTAGTATTTGTTTCGATTCTTGCAAGGTTATGTTATTTCAGGAGGAAATATTTTTAGCTTCTTAACTTTTGGATATTGTAAACTTTGAGATACAGTATCTAGTTGTCTACTTGCTAAGTCGATGACGGAATAGAGTAGAAATCTGACGTCTAATATTCTGAGAAGAATCTGTGAGATCACTATCAAAGTTTAAAAATATATTTTTTCTAAACATCCATTGTGCTCATTTCAACAGCAGATGCGCTCTGCTGAACTACCACTGGATTCTAGTTTCTAATGTTCGGTTTAGGCATTTATATATTGTAGAATTTGAATTGTTTATAAATCACATATGCCTTTTTGTAACAATTTTATACTGTACATCATATGAACATCACCATGATACAGAAAAACTCAATTTGTTTTCTAAATACGTTGAGAGCCGGGATTACATTTTTCAGCGTGTATTATATTCATTGAAGCAATGGCGTCCTCTGCTCACTCGAGATGCACCGTCAAATTTAGAAATATTGTTCAATAATTCAACAACTTGCACAGTTAAGATACAAACATCTGAAGCGATGTGCAGTAGCCACCACAGTACCGCGCTGCTTTTGTCTGTTAAGATCTTGGAGATTCAAGTGTACCAAAGTATTTTTGTCTCACAGTTGTCCCCTTTTGAGATGCACATTGCATCATTTCTATATAGATTACAATAAACATGTTTTCCTCGGATTGTGTCTCTCAAGAATTCTTTATTCTCTCAATATTAATGGTTTCCTCCCATATAATTTATTCCTATTATTATGTGACAAGTATTTACATTTGAAGGCTGAATTCACTATAAAACTAGAACGGGCACTCGGTAGAGCGCATACCTTCGCATATCACAAGATTGGGCATTGAATTATGAACATTTTGGCATTAGTTGCATGCCAATTGGATATAAATTGACCACGCTATGGTAAAAAGAAGATTTTGACCTTTTCATGACCTTGACCTTTGACCCGATCGATCCCAAAATCTAATCAAATGGTCCACGGATAATAACCAATCATCCCACCAAATTTCATGCGATTCGGTTTAATACTTTTTGACTTATGCGAATAACACGCACGCACACATACAAATACACGGCGATCAAAACACAACAGAAAGGTGCACTCAGTAGAGTGTCTTTCAGGACCACTTCTGTGTCGTTTGATTAAATGAATACAACCCTCAATTCACGAACCTCCCCGGAGGTCTAGGCGCTATAACGGTCTGTAAGGTGTCACAAAACACACTTCATTCAAACTGAAATTGAAGCGCCGCTGCATGCAGGCGATCGGCTCGAACTCGTCCTACAAGACATTCATACAATCTTTGGCTAATCTTTGCATTGCCAAAAGCACAAATTAAACTCAACCGAGTTGCAGAGAGGTACAGCAATGTGTACAGCTAGTTCTGGTGGCCGTTAGCCGTTAGCCAAACACACAGTCCAAAACAATATTCAATTCAATTCAGTTTATTTGTATAGCCCAATTTCACAAATTACAAATTTGTCTCGGAGTGCTTTACAATCTGTACACATAGACATCCCTGCCCCAAAACCTCACATCGGACCAGGAAAAACTCCCAAATAACCCTTCAGGGGGAAAAAAGGGAAGAAACCTGCAGGAGAGCAACAGAGGAGGATCCCTCTCCAGGATGGACAGAACAATAGATGTCATGTGTACAGAAGGACAGATTTAGAGTTAAAATACATTCAATGAATATGACAGAGTGTATGAATAGTTCATAGTAGGCATATTCCACGAGATGGAGACCTCCACGATCCATCAGGCAGATGGCGGTGGGGAGGAGGAGTGGGCGGAGTCTCAACAGGACAGTGGCGTAGTCAGGAGCAGGAATTCCACGACCCAGACGATCCATCAGGCAGATAGGATCTATGCCGTCTCATAGGGTCCGATGACCCCATGAGACGTGAAGTCAAAAGGACTCCGGGGAGAAAGCAGAGTTAGTAACGTGTGATTGAGAGATGAAAATTCATCCCTAAGGAGAGAAAAGAGGAGATAGGTACTCAGTGCATCCTAAACGTCCCCCGGCAGCTATAAGCCTATAGCAGCATATCAAGGGGCTGGACCAGGTGAACCTGATTCAGCCCTAACTATAAGCTCTGTCAAAGAGGAAAGTCTTAAGTGATATACAGAGCAGCGGCTGAGACGTAAGCAACAGTCATATATAAAGTCATACACCGTGAGGTACACAACAGCATGTGTGTATGCTATTATTTCCGTTAGCCAAACAAACCGTCCAAATCAGTACTACTGATATCTTAAGCCCTCAGATAACCTCGTTACACGCTGTGTGCACAGCCTCTAGTTTCTGGTTTGGAGACGTCTGTTGCCACCGATTTTACCCACTAATCGAAACATTGCCGTCAACGTCAATCGTCGTTTCCATTAACGTGATCACGTCCCTTCAATCAACTCCGCCTGATTTGATCAAATGCTTGATCAAATCATTCTACATATCACGAGACATTTAGATCCCCCCCCCGCTTGAAATAGCTATCTGTATTTAAACGTCTTTCATTGAGCAGATATCGATGACTCAGTCCCTGAGTGGAGAATGAAGTTCCTCTCGTTCCACCTTAGGTAAAACGCCGTTAGCTTAGCCGTTGACGCCGGCCGAAGGAGGCAACCGAAATGCTCCAATACCTGTACATTTCACCTTTTTTACAGCCAAAATAGTGCAACACTTTTCACGTCGTTCATACACAGGGTTCGTACGGTCATGGAAAACCTGGAAAAGACATTGAATTTAAAAACGGTTATAACCAGGTCTGGAAAAGTCATTGGGAAAAAAATAAAAACCCATACGTTTTGGAAAAGTCAATCTGTTATATTAATATGTTCATTCACACGGTACATACTGTATGCTTTGGAATTCTTAGTTTAAATACGACATTTCCTAACTTTTTCATGTAAAAAAAAAATGTAATCATGGAAATTTGGTTTAACGTCCTGGAATTCATTTGTCAAAATGTACACGACGAGTGTAGATTTTGGAGACGGCTTATTACAGTCATGCTTGTGGCTCATTAAAATGACAATGTTAACGTGCTAGCACACCGTTAGCCGTGTTCGCCATCGAAGTTTTAAGCGCGTTGGCGTGACATTTGCTCGGTAGCAATAAACAAAGCTGAGGCTGATGGTATCGTCATAATCTTTTTGCAGGTATTTCTGTTTTTAATCATTTGGACGAATGTAAATGTTGACGATGAAAAGTCAACACACATGTGTTAGTTTAGCTTAATACAAAAATTGTGGAAACGCATTTTTGAGTCAGCGAGAGCCAAATGAAGCTGAGAAATCGGAGCTATGGTTTCATGAACTTTATCATCATAAAAAGAAATACATTTCTTTAGGTTTATAACAAATTAAATTAACAAAAATCATATGAAATAGATCTTTCGGCATTCCATCGAAATAAATCCTGATATTTCCCGGGGAGGATGTGGAAATTAAACATTAAAAATCCCAACATCTCACACGGCTTATGTGAAGATCTACTATAAATAATAATGTAAAAAACCACGAGACATTGTACAGCTAAACAACAGCAAAAAGAGAATACATTTATATTAAACCTCAAAAATAGGCCTCTGTATACAACATGACATTTAAATTAAAGACGTTAAAATCGGTTCTGAACGTGACGGTGAAACCACGGATCTCGTTTCCGGAGGAGGCAGCCAGGTCAGCAGGCCAGATAAAAACATGATGTCATGATAAAAATAAAAATAAATAAAAAGGGGGGGGGGGGGAGAGAAAGCACTCATAAAGATTACTCCCGGTACCGTTTTGTAATAAAGAAGAGCTATACTTGTGAGGACAAACCCTCGTGGGGGACAACAGCTACTCCAGAGAGGAACATCGATCCAGACGGATACAGAGTGGAAAACAATAAATATCATTCACCACTAAAACATTGAGAAAAAATAAGAATAAAAAAGGCATTTAAATTCTCCAGTTTGGTTCAGGATGCGATCCGCTTACTAACCCCATAAGTCATTCTGGTGTAATGCCACATACAGATTCAAACAGTGCAACGTGGAGAAGAAGAAGAAGTAGAAAAGAAAAGAAAAACACAGGTGCGTTACGAACAGAGACAAAAATAATAAAAAGTGTGTCATGTGCAAAAGTGTTTAAAAAAGAAACGTGCAGAGAGTGAAACTGAACTGGGCGACACGTCTCTGGAACACGTCGCCCCCCCACCCCCCCGACGAGGAGAGGCCTTGAAATACAGCTAATGATATTTGGAAAGTAGAAGAGAGCATTCTGTCTCTTTGGAGGCACTGTCCGCTCTCCAAGGGGGGGGAGGTCGTGGCTGAAAGAACGCAAATAAGCACAATGTGCCCTAGACCTTGAGTCCACCCAACACCCTGTGTGTGTGTGTGTGTGTGTTTCCTATATGCATGTGAAAGATTTCGTGTGCAGAACAACCAACAACAAAATGCACAAAAATGTGTCTTTTGCAATGCGAGCATCAAGCTCATCAAAGCAAAATATGCTATATGTATGCAGAGAGTGTGTGTGTGTGTGTGTGTGTGTGTGTGTGTGTGGCATTTGACTCTCCAGAGCCGCGGCATGAGCGTTGACATCCTGGCTCAGACAGGAGCTATGACTCCCCCGTTATATAAGCCTACATGTGGCTTTGCCTCTGGAGAGGAACGGAGGAGGAGGAGGAGGGGGGGGGGGAGGAGGGGGGGGCTGCCCTGAAGCCAAAGCCTCCTCTGAACTGCATCATGTGAACACAGTGACTAAAACCGGCAGCGGTGAGCACGTGCACTCTGTGGCCGTTATGCGAGGATGCTGTGTGTGTGTGTGTGTTAAAAAAGGGGGCTAGCGTCCGTGTTCGCAGGGTCACAGGGCGACGGCGTTGGTCCTGTGCTCCGGGAAGCAGAACAGCGAGGCGCTCGAGGCGCTCGAAGAGTTTGAGGCGTCGGCCGCCAGCGGGTTCCTGCTGATGACCAAGTCCAGGACGCCGCCCGCCTCCATGATCAGGGGCACCGTGAGACAGCAGTCCAGGTCCCTGGTCCTGACCCGGTTCACCTGGAGGGTTGACATTAAATAAAAATGCTTTGACTTCACGTTTTCTATGTTTTTATATTTTGTGCATTTCTTTAAATGTAATTGCGCTTATGTACTAATGCTGTAGTGAAATAAATTCTTATATATTTTATTTTGAAATATAGAATAATTGGACCTGTTTTACTATAGAACTCGTTAAAGCTACGACAAGTAACCCGGCGTTGGTTTGGCGGCCCCTGTGGACAAAGGTGGTATTGTTTCCATCCATCGAGAACTAATCTTGCTGATGTCATTTACTTAAATTAAATTAAACAAAAATACAAATCTAAATATATATTTATAAATATAATTATTTATTTATATAAATATAAATATATATTATATATAATCAAAAGGATTTTATATATAATATATATATTATAATATACATATATTATAATATATATATTGCATATATATTATATATATTATTATTATTATATATATACTATATATATATTTATTATAATAGTATACATATATCATAATATATATATATTATAAAATATATATAATTAAAAAGGATATTATATATATATAAAGAACTTTAAACGGCTAACATAAGGGGCCAGAAAACGGTTAGCTTAGCTCGAGTTGTTATGCTAAGCAAATGGGCAGCTTCTATCTTTAGCGTAGCATTGATCTCCTCGTCTAACTGTGTATGTTCCTTTAAGAGCACCTGGAGGAGGCGGTCGAAAGGCCTCAGGCCCGCCTGGTCCGCGGGGCCGTCGGGCCGGACCAGGTTAACGTAGACCCCTTTCTCCAGGAGCCCGTCGGAGACGCTGAAGCCAAAGTCACGGCTCTCCACGTCCTTCCTCATCGTCACCTGCAGACACACGAGAGAGAGAGAGAGAGAGAGAGAGAGTGTCACACGGGAGCTCGTCTTCACCAACACGTCCCTCAGGACGCTGCTTGTTTGTGGCGTGTTCGCCGAGGCGCGAGCGACTCCACACGTTATGTTAGAAAACATTGGGACACACACACGCGGGCTATGAAACTATTTGCATGATTTATTTTATTTTATTAAATACTGGGGGCGTTGGATAATCCTGGCGATCGATACTCGACTTTATTTTGCTAATTTTATGACGCGGCTAATAAAAAAATTTAAAAAAGAGAGATTGACGGTCCGCTGTAACGACTAAAACGCACTTCCTGCGCCTCCCACCGGGGCGAGGAACCGATGAGCGGAACAAGAGCCACCTTGTGCAGCGCCAGAGTGGGCGGGGCCAAGACATCAGAAGGGGCGTCGGGCCACGCGGCGGGGCTTCCCTCGCTGAGAACGGCGTCCTCCTCTTCCTCCGTCTTGGTCTCCTCCAGGTACAGGCTGAGCGCGCTGCCCGTCATGGACGCCTGGAGGAGACCGAGAGGAGGAGAGAGGAGGAGGAGGAGAGAGGAGGAGGTTAAAACATAAATAATACCTCCGCGTACGCAGAGATGTTATTTATTGTCCCGGCGGCAGCAGGCGCTCGGCCTTAATAACAGATTATACTCTCAGATTACCCAACGACTCATCTGGCTAGAGGAGAGAGGGACGGAGCAGATGGAGGGGAGGAGGGGGAAGGCGAGGAGGTGAGGACACAGGAGGAAAGGGGAGGAAACAGGAGGAGAGGAGGAAACGGGAGGAGGAGAGGAGAGAGGAGGCGAGGACACAGGAGGAAAGGAGAGGAAACAGGAGGAGGAAACAGAAGGAAGGGAAACAGGAGGAGGAGAGATGGGGAGGAGGGGAGGAAACAGAAGGAAGGGAAACAGGAGGAGAGGAGGAAACGGGAGGAGGAGAGGAGAGAGGAGGCGAGGACACAGGAGGAAAGGAGAGGAAACAGAAGGAAGGGAAACAGGAGGAGGAAAGGAGGAAACAGGAGGAGGAGAGGGAGGGGAGGAGGCGAGGACACAGGAGGAGAGGAAACAGAAGGAGGAAAGAGGAGAGGAAACAGGAGGAGAGAAGGGGAGGAAACAGAAGGAAGGGAAACAGGAGGAGGAAAGGAGAGAAAAAAGGAGGAGGAAAGGAAACAGGAGGAGGAGAAGAGGAAGGAGGAGAGGAAATAGGAGGAGAGGAAGATGGAGGAGGAGGAGAGGAAACAGGAGGAGAGGAAGATGGAGGAGAGGAAACAGGAGGAGGAGGAGAGGAAATAGGAGGAGAGGAAGATGGAGGAGGAGGAGAGGAAACAGGAGGAGAGGAAGATGGAGGAGGAGGAGAGAAAACAGGAGGAGGAGAGGAAGATGGAGGAGGAGGAGAGGAAACAGGAGGAGGACCTACCTCCAGCTCCCGGAGGATCTCCGACTGGCCGCAGCTCTCCAGGTTCTGAAGAGCTCGAGTCCAGAAGCCGTCATCCTGGTTCTGGGTGCCGTGGCAACGAGGGAGGCTGACGTATCTATGACAACAGCAGGAACCAGAGCATGAGAGCAGCCCGGAGGGTCTGGAGGCCGGTGCCGGTTTGAAGAAGAAGAAGGTAGAAGGTAGAAGAAAGAAGAAGAAGGAGGTAGAAGGTAGAAGGAGGTAGAAGAAAGAAGGAGGAAGAAGATAAAGGTAGAGGAGGTAGATGAAGAAGAAGGTAGAAGAAGGAGAAAGGAAGAAAAAGAATAAGAAGATAGAAGAAGAAAGGTAGAGGAAGAAGAAGAAAGAAGAACATGGTAGAAGAAGAAGATAGATAGAAGATAGAATAAAAAGGAGGTAGAAGAAGAACAAAGGAAGAAGAAGAATATATATCTTCAAGAAGAAGAAGAGGAGGAGTTTGGGCCGCCTGCTGGAGAATCCCTTTTGAAAATCTCAGTATTGAGTTTATTTGAGTCCTCGAGACAAAGTCTTTAAAAAGAGTTTAAAAAAAGTAAAACGTGAAAAAATGTAAAGCATGTGATGCAATAAAAACCAGTGAAAGGTCACGTGAGAAGACGGATGAGGCCGACGTGTCCTCGGGCGCTTTAGAAACAGAGTATGTGGACAGAAGGGTGGACAGATGCATCTATGTGAAGCCCCAGTTAGTAAAGCAGGCGAGAGAGAGAATACCTGAGGAACGAGAGAACAAAAAGGACAAGAACGTG
Organism: Pseudoliparis swirei; assembly: GCF_029220125.1. Classification (NCBI taxonomy): domain Eukaryota; kingdom Metazoa; phylum Chordata; class Actinopteri; order Perciformes; family Liparidae; genus Pseudoliparis; species Pseudoliparis swirei. The sequence goes on from NC_079396.1 coordinate 27,004,854, forward strand.
AAAGCACAGGACACAAAGGAACCCAGGAGCATTCTGACAGTTTGCTTTTCATCAATGAACCCAAAGAACCAATCAGAGAAGCTCTTACAGACACGTGGTGGACAAGTACTGTTGTTTAGTCTATGCTTTTATTTTGAAATATGTATTAATTGGACCTGTTTAGCTACTGAACTGGTTAAAGCTACGACAAGGAACTTTAACTTGGTGTTGATTTGGCGGCCCCTGTGGACGAAGGTGGTATTGTTTTAAGAACTCATCGAGCTGATGATGTCATTTACTTAAATAAAATTTAAACGATACAAATTTAGAGGGATTTTTTGTCGTCTTTGCAAACGACCTGAAACATGACAAGGGGTCTAAATAGATTTTTATTTGGGGTGGGGGGGGGGGGTAATAATTCATAATAAAGGTTGCTTTCATCTTGAACAATGTGTGTGTTGTTATATTTCATGACCATCTATCACATGCACTTTGTGTAAAACCGTTTGATCTGTAAACAAAACTATGTGGCGTATTTAAAAAAATTAATTAAAATTCCCTCTGAAATTTAATTAAGAAGCATAAAAACATCACAAGGCCGGTTCTTAATTAAATGTACTTTCCACCACTGTTTTGAACAAAATAGGATTGTAATATATATATATATATATATAAATGTCATATGTCTTTAAAATATATTGGTTTGATATATTAAAATCCTATTCTATGTAAAACAGTGGTGGAAACTACATTTAATTAAGATGTTTTTATGCTTCTGCTTTAAATTTTGGGGGGAATTATTATTAATTTTTTTGGATGTGCCCTTATGTCTAAAACACTGAAAGCTGCCGACAGGAAGCTGCCGGCCTCAGCTCTTACCCGGGCATCCGGTCCCACTCGTCCTCGGTGAACGCCCCGTCGTACAGCGCCCCCTGGTGGTCGAGACCCGCGGAGACGGGTCCGGGTTGGCTCCCGTGCTTCGTGCGTTGCCACTCGTGAGGGTTGAGCAACGCGTCGGACGCTTTGTGGAGGAAGGTCCCTGAAGGGGCCACGAGAATATAATAATACACAGCAAACGGGTACCTCATTAGAGAGAGAGAGAGAGGGGGGGAGAAAGAGAGGGCGAGAGAGAGAGAGAGAGAGAGGGGGGGAAAGGGAGAGGGCGAGAGAGAGAGGGGGAGAGAGAGAGCGGGAGAAAATGAGAGCGGGAGAGAGAGGGGGGGAGAGAGATGGCGAGAGAGAGCGCGAGAGAGAGAGGGGTGGAGAGAGGGCGAGAGAGAGGGGGGTGGAGAAAGGGCGAGAGAGGGGGGGGGAGAGAGGGAGGGCGAGAGGGTGCGAGAGAGAGAGAGAGAGAGAGAGAGAGAGAGAGAGGGGGGTGGAGAGCGGGCGAGAGAGAGAGAGGGCGAGAGAGAGATGGTGAGAGAGAGAGAGGGCGAGAGAGAGGCGAGAGAAGGTGAAAGGGCAAGAGAGAGAGAGCGAGAGAGAGAGCAAAGAGAGAGGAGAGAGGTGCAGAGAGGAGAGAGAGAGAGGTGCGAGAGAGCAAAGAGAGAGGTGAGAGAGGCAAAGAGAGAGAGAGAGGTGCAGAGAGAGCAAAGAGAGAGAGGTGCGAGAGAGCGAGAGAGAGAGAGAGAGAGCAAAAGAGAGAGGGAGAGAGAGAGCAAAAGAGAGAGAGAGAGAGAGAGGGTGCGAGAGAGCAAAAGAGAGAGAGATTGAGAGAGCGAGAGAGAGAGAGAGCGGCTCACCCTGGCTCCTGGCGTCTGCTTCACTGTCCCAGGAACTCACTGCTGAGTCTCCAGCGGGTCGAGAGCTGAGGAGCTGCGTCTCGCTCAGGAACCGTCCTGGAGGCCGCCGGCCCTCAGGGGCTGAGAACAGGGGAACATCATTTCATGAGCACATGGTGCACTTCCTGTTCTTATATGTAAACAAAGAAATATATGTATTTATTTATATGAGAAACACAACATTTCTTTAAAGCCATTTCAAAGTCATTTCTTCACAACCTGTATTTTTTTGTGTGTGTTGTTTGTACATTTTGTGCCGTGCAACTTTATCAATAAAGTTTGTTTTCAAGAGGAGAATATTGTACTTTCAGCAGACAAACAGATTTTTAAAAATAATAATAAAAAGGGCAAAAATATTGACATTGCAAGGCAACTACATTTTTCTTGACATTTCCCCCCCTTATTGTTGTTTTATTCACATTTTAAATGTGTATTTTTGTGTGTGCAAGTGAAAGAAACGGCCGTACGCTCCGGTTGCTTCTTGATCTTCAGGGTGACGGACTCCCCGGCCCCCTGCAGGAGGCGGATGGCCTCGCTCAGCGGCTTTCCTTTCAGGCCCACGCCGTTGATGGCCAGGACCCGGTCCCCGATGTGGATGGCCCCGGTCCTGCAGGGACGAGGAGGAGGAGTTATCAGAGCACACCCAGAGGAGGCGGAGTTATACTCAGACCGACCGAGGCCGGAACCTCAGAGCGCCGACCGGGACAAAGAGGCTCCTTGTTATCGAGAACTTCTCAAATACCCCCCCCCCCCCCCCCCCATGACCTCTGACCCCTCCTCACCTCTCCGCCAGGCCCTTCTTGGTGAGGCCAGAGATGGCGATGGGGTCAAAGGGCTCCTCCGTGCCGGAGATGGTGATGCCGAGGGGGCCGTTGTACCGCTTCAGCTCCACGGTGTAGACGACGGAGCCCGACATCTCAAACTCATCTACGGCACACGGGACGGAAAAGACATTACATGTGTCATACATGTGTAATTACATGTCATACATGTGTAATTACATATGTCATACATATGCAATAATAACTGATCATTAACGCCCTTATTTCACACTTTACCGCTCTTGAATATTGTAAAGAGGGATGGAAGTTAAAATGGTTCTTCAAACATATAAATACATATAATTTAAATATATATATTATAAATATATATACATATATATTTATGTATATGTATACACATATATTATAAATATATAGATATATTTATATACAGATTGATTTATTGATCTAATATGTATGTATATTTATTAGGGCTGGGCACGTTAATCTTGCGTTAACGCATCAATTAATTAACGCCGACAATTATTTTATCGCGCGTTAACGCAGGTTTTATTATTTATTTTATTATTGTAAAAGTGTGTTGCTCACAGGCTTTTATTTTGTAAAAGTCTGCTACTGATTGCTGCGGAACCGGAAAAGAAAGTCATTCGCGGTTTAACAAACATGGAGAATCTCAACAAATGACGGCAGGTATGAGACTCAAGACACACATCACACGGAGAATACACGAGTTGTATGAAAAGGAGAGGACTGCAAAGCGACAGCTTCACAACGTGCTGTTGCTCTCATGGGGACGACTGGACATCGGGTGACCAGACGTCCTCTTTCCCCGGACATGTCCTGCTTTTGAGACCTAAAAATGCGTCCGGCAGGGATTCCAAAAACGTCGGGATTTTGCTTCGTCGGATATTTGTGTTTCTCTGGGTTTTCATAAACTAGTATTTACCCCTTACAAGTTGTGGAAATGGTATCTCCCTTACGTTCCACCTTCTTGCGTGAGCTCTGACAGAATAGAGAACAGTCATTGGTCGACCGATCTCAGGGTTGCCAGATACACGATAATTATCCTCCAAATACAACCATTTTGAGCCTTTGGTACGATACTTCACCATTTCCAATCTGGCAACACGGAGCACCTTGCCGCCTCCACTAGTTCATTGTTGTTTGTGCTATAAACTACGACCAGCGCCGCCGCTCCCATAGCGCACTACGCGCTGTGCGGAGGGCACCAAGTCCTGAGGGGGCTCCACAAAATAGGCAACTAAAAAATCCTCATAGTTATAATAATTATAATGCCGATATTATTTCAGTCTAGAAATATTAGGCACCTTTTAGGCATGTATATCACAAAACAGGCAGAACAAGAGAGATGTTTAATCTCAGCACCCCGCCCCCCCCCCCCCCCCGATTTTATGGCACTTTAGTTTATATGGCAGTACATTTAAAATAAGTGTCAAGTTCTAGGAATTGACAAACTGCACTGAAAGTGTTTTCTGGTGTCTCACTCTAACAGGGACAACAAATGTTATGGCACTTTCATTCATATGGCAGAACATTTAAATAGAAGTGCGCTATACACTACTTTTGAATTAATTATTGGATTTTGCGTATACAAATGCGATTAACCGCGATTAATCGTGATTAATCAGGGAAATCATGCGATTAATCGCGATTATTTTTTTTTATCGTTGCCCAGCCCTAATATTTATATGTATATATATTAGAAATATATATATAAGATATATATAAATACATATATTTACACACACAATATATATATATATTTCTAATATACATACATGTATGTGTATATATATATATATATACATATTTCTAATATATATACATTAGAAATATATATATTAGAAATATCCACACACACGTGTATATATACACACATATATATATATATATTAGAAATATATATATATATTTCTAATATGTATATAAATATTTATATATTTGTCTCTCGCTGTTGATTTTATATTTCCTGGAGTAAAGAGGATTGGCTTCTACTAGATCTAGATTTCTTGTGTCTGGTTATTAATATGTTTTCAGGAGTTTGTCCTTTGCCACGTCGTGGAGTATAAAGTGTGGAGTATAAAGTATAGAGTAAAATAAAGTATAAAGTGTGAACGCGAGGAGGAGGCCATGCCCGAGGTCACGTTGGCGTACCGATGTTGTCCTCGTCCTTCTGGACGCGCAGCGTCACCATGTCCTCGGCCTGCTGCAGGACGCGCATGGCGTCCTCCATGGAGCAGTTCTCCAGACGCACGCCGTCGATGGCCAGCAGCCGGTCCCCGGGCTCCAGGGTCCCTGTTCTACACACACACACAGGATTATATATTTATATTGAAAATTGTAAGAAGAAAAAAATATAAATATATATTAGAAATATATAAATATATTATATATATATATACATTAGAAATATATATATATATATACATTAGAAATATATATATATATTAGAAATATATATACATTAGAAATATATATATATAAGAAATATATATATTTTTTAATGCATTTTTGCCACAACAACAACATTCAGGGCGTTGCCGTGACGATGGCACTCACCTGTGTGCCATGCTTCCTTTCTGGATATCAGAGATGATGAGGGGCTTTCCGGGTTTCTTACTCGCTGGTAAAAAAATAAATAATAATAATTTTATTTCAGGACTCATGAAAGACTTTTTTTTGTTTTGTGTGTGTGTTCAGATGAAGAGAAGCCGCCATGATTCAGGAGGTGAGTGGAGAGAGTTCATGATCACAGCACGTGACCCTCAGGAGAGAGCTGCAGGACGGTCTGTTTGTAGAGCAACACCGCCCCCTGCTGGACAGATGGACACACACACACACAAGAGGGCACACACACACACGCACACAAACGAGGGGCACACAGATGAGGGGCACACACACAGGACACACAAGGGGACATACACACATAAATGAGGGGCACACACAAGGGGACATATACCCGAGGGGCACACGCACGCACACACACACCCACCGCTGATGGTGATGCCCAGCTCCACCCCCCTCCTCTTGGGCAGCTTCACGGTGAAGGTGCCGCTGCTGGGGACCACCGACTCTGAGGAGACGCACAGCGTTGTGAGGAAACTAAAACATATATGCACTAAAACATTCAATAACAAAATAAAACATCAACACAAACATCTGATGATTACCGGCGACGTCGAACTCGATCTCCACGGTGACCGTGTTGGCCAGAGCGCAGTCCCTGAGCAGCTGGTGGGCCTCCTCCAGGGTCCCGTCCTCAGTGGGGGTCCCGTTGATGGACAGCAGCCTGTCCCCCACCTGCAGGAGGCCACACCTACACACACACACACACACACGATTAAGAGTTCAGTTTTTATTACATTTTTGTATTTGTTGCATCTAAAATGGATTTTTCCTGGATAATTTCCATTTATTGTGTTTATATAATAGAGAAAAAGTGAACAAACACACACACAAGCGGCACACACACACACACACACACAGGCACAAACAAGGGGCAAACACACGCAGGCACAAAGGGGCACACACACATGCGTGCGTGCGCACACACAAGGGGCACACACACATGCACACGCACACACACACACACATACACACACACACACACACATACACACAGACATGCGCACACACAAGGGCACACACACATACACACACATGCGCACACACAAGGGCACACACACATACACACACACACACACACACACACACACAATGGGCACACACACATACACACAGACATGCGCACACACAAGGGCACACACACATACACACACATAAACAGACATGCGCACACACAAGGGCACACACACATACACACATACACACAGACATGCGCACACACACGGGCACACACACATACACACACACAGACATGCGCACACAAGGCACACACACACACACACACAAGGGCACACACACATACACACACACGCACACACATACACACAGACATGCACACACACACACACATTTACACACATGCACACACATACACACAGACATGCGCACACACACACACAGACACACACAAGGAGCACGCACACACACACAAGGGACACACACACAAGGGACACACACACCTGTCAGCCGGGCTGTCGGCCTGGAGGCAGCGGACCACCGGGGGGGCCGACAGCGTGGCGAAGACGCCGCCCTGCAGCTGGATCCCGAACCCCGTGAGGGCGTCGCCCCTCAGGACGACCTCGCTGCTCTCCACGTGGAACACCTGCCCCCCCGGGCCCACGGAGCTGGAGGCCAGGGACACTGGGGGGGGGGGGGGACACACACACACACAACACAGATCAGACGCCCGTGAGTCACTTCTCAGAGCTCAGGTCGGTAATCGGCGAAAGTGTGTTCGCGAGATGGGAGGAAAGAAACTTATTTAAAGGGCCAGCGCACCTAAAATTACAGAAAATAAACTAAGATATCCACATGTCTCGTGTGGCGTGTCTTCTTGTCTTCTGCACACCGACGTTGAGAATACCAAATAAAACAACACAGACATTTTTACAGTTTTGACCATTTCGTAAAAATTAAACAATTAGAATTTTTTCGGTTTTCTTTTCTTTCTTTTTGTGTCCGTCCAAAATTGTCGTCGCTTCAATTTGATCTTTTTGACATACTTTTTTTTTTTAAACATGAATTTTCAAGACCCTTCAAGAGGAGGAGTTATCAGAGCACACCCAGAGGAGGCGGAGTTATACTCAAACCGACCGACCGAGGCCGGAACCTCAGAGCGCCGACCGGGACAAAGAGGCTCCTTGTTATCGAGAATAAAAAGATGGGGCGGACATTGTTTAACCGTCTAAAAATCAGAGACCCTTTAGAGACCCTTAAAGACCCTTAGAGACCCCTAAAGATTCTATAAAGACCCTTCAAGACCCTTCAAGACTCTTAAAGACCTTTAAAGATTCTATAAAGACCCTTCAAGACTCTTAGACTCTTAAAGAGTCTATAAAGACCATTCAAGACTCTTCAAGACCCTTCTAGACCTTTAAAGACCATTCAACACCCTTCAAGACCCTTATAGACCTTTAAAGACCATTCAACACCCTTCAAGACCCTTATAGACCTTTAAAGACCCTTAAAGACCCTTAAAGACCTTTAAAGACCCTTAAAGACCCTTATAGACCTTTAAAGACCCTCAAAGGTGAAGTAAAGCCTGCTGGTCGTACGTGAGCTCTTGTGGTCCTTCTTCCTGGTCCTCCTCTTGGAGGCGGAGCCTCGGGGGCTGGTGGGCGGGGCCGGCAGCGTGCTGCTCCCCTGGCTGCTGAAGCCGGACGTGGCTGTGGAGGACGGGGAGAAGCCGCCGCTCACCAGGGCTGAACGGAGACAACAACAACAACGACGAGAAGAGTTGGTTCAGTTAAGATCAGAGTGTCGGAAGCACACCGGGGTCAAAGGTCAAAGAGCAAAACTGCCCCTCAGAAATAGAATGTTGCCCCTGATGTCACTAGAGGGGCAACAAATGACCCATAATGATGATAACTTAATAGCGTTTTGTTGTTGTTGTTGTTCTTTGTTGTGTGTGTCCTATCTGTATTGCCTGGACTAGGTAGGTACACACAATCAATAAATATAATTTATAATTATAAAAAACCAAAGAAATAAGTTTTAATTGTTAATAGTCGTTGTAAAAAAAATTAAGAATAAATAACCAGAAATAAATAAGAATAATATTGAATATGAATGTCTGAGTGATTTTGTTTATAAAATCTAAGAAAACACTTTTTTAATCTGTAGACTATTACCTTATCGTCTTATTATTGCCATTTTTATGACAATTGCTCATATATTGAGCCTAAATAAGTATATTCATTATTTTTTTAACAAAAGGTTAAATGTCATTTTACAAGTTTAAAAAAGTGGCCCAGTTTTCTTTTTAAATGCTCCTGAATTTCAGTCACTGGGGAAAAAACTGCCAAAACACATGTGCTGAATAAAATAAATAACACAGTCTCCCCGTGTGTGGCGGTCACTCACAAGTGCAGAGGTCCCGCTGGGCAGGTGGGCGGCTCGGGCTGCTCCATGTCTTCCCGTGGGGGGGGTGGGGGGGGTGGCAGTAGTTGCCGCTCTGGTCCCAGGGATGATGGCTGCTCTTCTGCACTTTTACTACACACACACACACACACTTTTCCTTAAATTCCACCAATTAAAAATCACTCTTTTTCTATCCTCCCCCTAAATGCACGCCGCCGCATCATCTCAGAGCAGAGTAATTGATATTTAATGTGGTTTCTTCCCCTTCTCGTCACGGCGCGCTGGATTAAATCCTTTTTAATGTGTTTTCATGAGAATCAGTGAGACACGAGGCCTGAACCGGAAGTTAGGTTCTGAACCCAAAAGAAATACAAAAATATCTTATTTTTACTAGCGAGCTTCCAAGAAACCGAGCAGAGTAATCGATATTTAATGTGGCATTTTTATTCTTCTCTTCATCACGGTACGTTGGATTAAATCATTTTTACTCACGAGGCCAGAACCGGAAGTTAAGTTCTTAACCACCGGGGAAAAAGAAAAGATATATATATATACACACACACACACACATACATATATATAGACACACACACACACATATGTATAGAGACACACACACACATATATATATATACATATATATATATATACATATACACATATATACACATACATATACACATATATATACACACACATATATACACATATATATACACATACATACATATCCACATATATATACACATATATACATCTACACCCATATATATATACACATATATATATACACATACACATATATACATACATACATATACACATATATATATATACACACACATATATATATATACATACATATATATACACACATATACACACACATATATACACATATACACATATAGAACTTTTACGAGCAAGCTTCCAAAAAAGCGAATAATTTATATTAAAGTGGTTTTCTTCTGTGGCCGTCACGCTGGATTAAATCCTTTTTTATGTGTTTTCACGAGACACACGAGGCCTGAACCGGAAGTCAGGTTCTTAACCCCTCCCCCACCCAAAACAGAAATATATGTCTATATATCTTACTTTTACGAGCAAGCTTCCAAAAGCCGAGCAGAGTAGAGTAATCGATATTTGATGTGGCTTTCTTTTCCTCCTGTCACGGTACGTTGGATTAAATCTTTTTTAATGTGTTTTCATGAGAACCAGTGAGACGCAGGAGGCCTGAACCGGAAGTTGCGTTCTTAACCCCTCCCCCAACCCACAAAAGATACAAATAATTATATATATATCTTACTTTTACTAGCAAGCTTCCAAAAAACCGAGTAAAAAGTGGAGATCATCTTTATGAGTTCATTCTCGAGAGGAGCCTGAGCGAGTCGACCTGCGGCCATCATGCGGCAGCAGGAAGTGACGTTGCCGGCCGTCTGGAGGAAACAGGAAGTGGCGACCTGATTGGGTGCAGCTGGAAGCCTGATTGCTGATCACCTGTGTCTGCTTCCTGCTCTTGATTGGTGGACAGCTCGGTCTGAATGAGTCTTCATCTAATCCTGTGTGGAGGTTTAATAAACCTGCCTAATAGTCTTATTATTGCCATTTTTATGACAATCGTTCATTTCCTGAATATATATCCTGAATAAGCATATTTGTTATTTTTAGGTTAAATGTTATTTCACAAGTTTCAAAAAGTGCCCACATTTATGTTAAAATGCCCCTGGATTTTAGACAGTGAGGCAAAAACTACCCCCTCAAAAAATCAATAATTCTAATTTTGAATTATTAAAAAACAAAGAAATAAATTATAATTGTTAATAGTTCAAAAAAATGTATTAACAATAAATAACCACAAAGAAATAAGAATACAATTGAATATGATTGTCTGATTTATTTTTCTGTTTGTTCTGGTTGTCTTATTATTCCCAAATAGTCTTATTATTCCCTAATAGACTAATTATTGCCATTGTTATGACAATTGCTCAGATACTGTAAGTTTCAAAAAGTGCCCAAATTTAAGTTTAAATGCTCCTGGATTTCAGTCATTGGGGTAAAAACTGCCTCTTAAAAAAATATGTATATTTCCTACCCTGGCCATACCCATTTCAACACAACTCAAACATCAACGAAAAAAATTACTAAAATATCATAATCATAATTCTGTGAGGAGTCGGCCCACTCGGAACGTTTCCGGACAAATATACTAATATTTACACATCTTAACAAAAGATCACACGTGTTGCCTTTATTATAACACCAACATTATTCAAAAATCCTTTTGTGGTTGCAGAGATATACACCCCTTTTAGTTTGGGTATGTCATTTCGAGCAGAAACCTAAAATAAAATAGGTCGTTTAAAAAAAAAAAACTCCATCGTTTTAATTCTGTTGATTTTTTCTTTTTTTGGTGCAAAATGGGAAGATTGTTAATTCTGAAAGACGTCTCACCGGGGAAGCCACTGACCTTCTGCGTGACCCCCACAACCTCACATAATTAACTTTTTCCTTCGCAGATTTCACGCAGCTAAAATTGTCAGAGAGCGTTAACGCGTGACAGTAATCCCTCCGCCTCGTTCCGCAGGCGTCTAATCACCCCGACGACTTGCTCACATGCATGGAGGATTCGCCCGGAAAGATGAAGGACTCAGAGCAACCTGGTTGAATCCAACCGCGTGTAATCAGAACACAAGCGGGGAAGAACCCCGCGGGGGAACATGAAGGTTTTCTATCAGACTCAATCAAAACCTGAGAAGCTTTTGGCTCTGACGGCTTACGCTAAGCTCACCTACGGGAGGCTCTCCGGGAAAATGGTGGGGTGTTTTTGATCGACGGCGGCGGGAAAGAAACATTAACTCATAATCTCTTGGTGGCCATATCAGTCGTATTTAAATCCCCAGAGGAGATTAGACAAGTTGCATCTTATAATCATGCCTGAGAGGAGGAGGAGGAGGAGGAGGAAGATGTGTACAAAAATATCATCATAACGTCACGGTGCGTTATTGAATGTCAGAGAAGGTGGGCTTCACCTCGCGGTGGTCAACAGGTGATCCGAGTAGCAAACAAGATTTTATTCGTACGCCCTCTTCAGATTTAGCTAACGTTCAAGAGTTTGGTGTCACTCAAACAATTTGGTGTTTTCCCTGAAAACTCACACTTTTATTTATCAGATGATTTGTAAAATGAATATAAAATCTAGTCAAGACATTGACGAGGTTATAAAGAATGATTTTTTTGGTAAATATTAATGTTGATCTTCTTGTGGCTCAAAGGAAGGCCAGTTGTATAGTTTCTCTCACCAGCGTAACTGTTTTCAGCTGCGCTCACATAAAAAGGGCTTTCAAGGGGTTTCTACCCCTCCGCTAGTCTTCTAAGGCGATAACACAATGTACCACTAGAACACTGGAGATGGGCCTCTACACACCTCTGTAGAGACTTCATTACACGCCAGAGATCTACACATTAACTATGTAGAGTTATTATTACCTTCGCATTGAAAATGCGGAAGGTGATGTTTTGATCGCCGTGTATTTATTTATTTATTTGTATGCGTGTTACTCGCATAACTAAAAAAGTATTAAACCGAATCGCATGAAATTTGGTGGGATGATTGGTTATTATCCGGGGACCATTTGATTAGATTTTGGGATTGATCGGGTCAAAGGTCAAGGTCATGAAAAGGTCAAACTCTTCTTTTTACCATAGTGCGGTCAATTTCTATCCAATTGGCATAAAACTAATGCCAACATGTTCATAATTCAATGCCCAATCTTGTGATATGCGAAGGTATGCGCTCTACCGAGTGCCCGTTATAGTTCATTTAATGTTATCTTCA
>NC_079396.1:27022236-27082236 GCF_029220125.1 Pseudoliparis swirei
GCCAAATCAATCGAATGTGCACGGGAATCGTTAATAATAAAATCCCACGGGAGTTCAGTGGTGCATATTGTCATCGCAATTAGTAAAACATCCATATGCAAGAAGTCCAAACATCTAAATATGTAGGACACGTGCACGCCGGCGCGCACACGATGATTTTGAAAAGGCTCCTTCATGCGTGACGGAGACCACAGCAGCACTCGCTCGCCCCTCGCGCCCTCTCTCACACCTGTCAGCGGGCCCGCCGGGCCGGACGTACGTGACCACCAGAGGGCGAGACCGGCGCCAGTCCTCGTGGAAGCCTCCTGAAGGAAAACCACACGAATCATTGGCAAAAAATATTATCATTTTTTTTTTATAGAAAAAGACGCCCCCCCCCCCCCCCCCGCCGCTGACCTCTCATGACGAATCCAAAGCTGTTTCCCTCCTTGTGTAAACACACCTCGATGGTTTTGGTTAGGACTCCCGAGGAGTTCTGGACTGAGGACGAGATTCAGAACATTAGTATCAGACTTTATGATGTCGTGTCGTCGATATCGGTGTTGAATCCTCAGAAGTCATGAAAGCATCGTGGAAATATGTTAAAACTAAATCTCAGTGGGGAAATTCATTCCATCTATTTTGTAATACGTGGAATTAAACTTAAACTTGCATTCTTTCTCCTGACCACCAGGGGGCGACTCCTCTGGTTGTATATAAGTCTATGCTTCATGTGTTAAAGCTGCATTCTCTCTTCTGACCACCAGGGGGCGACTCCTCTGGTTGTATAGAAGTCTATGCTTCATGTGTTAAAGCTGCATTCTCTCTTCTGACCACCAGGGGGCGACTCCTCTGGTTGTATAGAAGTCTATACTTCATGTGTTAATGCTGCATTCTCTCTCCTGACCACCAGGGGGCGACTCCTCTGGTTGTATAGAAGTCTATGCTTCACGTGTTAAAGCTGCATTCCCTCTCCTGACCACCAGGGGGCGACTCCTCGGGTTGCTTTAATGTACCCGTGCGGTGGATTCAGAGCCTCACCGGACGGAGGCAGCTCGTACTCCACCTCCAGCACCACCCGCTCCCCGATGTTCTTCAGCAGGCTGATGATGTCATCGTGGCGGAGCCTCGACAGGTTGATGCCGTTCACCGACTTGATGAAGTCGCCCAGGTTCAGCTGGTCGCTCCTGAGGAAGAGGAGGAGCCCGAAGATCAGAACATCTGGGACTCTTTAGAGCTCTTTCATTGGCTCCATCTCCCCTTCTCCCTCCTTCTCCCTCTCTCCCTCTCTCTCTCCTTGTCCCTCCCTCTCCATTCTTTCCTCTGCTTCTTTCCTTGTCCCTCCCTCTCTCTGTCTCTCTTCTTCCCTCTCCCACCCTCCCTATCCCACCCTCTCTATCTCCCCTTCTCCCTCTCTCTCCCTATCTTTTCTCCCTCCCTCCTTCCCTTTCCCACCCTCACTCTCTCTCTCCCTCCCTCCCTCCCTCTGTCTCTCTCTCTCTGTTCTCCCTCCTTCCCTCTCCCACCCTCTCTCTCTCCCTTTCTCCCTCCTTCTCTCTCTCTCTCTCTCTCTCTCTCACCCTCTCCCTCCTTCTCTCTCGCTCACCACTTCCTGGTTGTGTCCTCTGTGACATTTAAAAATAAACAAACAATAGTAGTCAAGATGTGCCAAATCAGGTGAGATCATTTCGTGTCACGAAATCTAGGTATGCGATTCCATCACCGTCGCGGGTCACGTTGACCTTTGACCTTTGACCACCAACCGGGGCGTTTGGAGAGAGACTCGCTCGAGTCCCGGCGGACGCTCACGCGCCACATTTGAAGAACGTTCCGGCGGACGTTCTATTGGACCGTTATTGCTCTGACGGGCCCCCACGCCCCGGGGCCCCGGCTCGCCGCCGCCGGCTCCTCTGGTGATCTCACCTGGCAGCCAGCCCACCGGGACGCAGGCTGGACACGCGGGGACGCCCGTCCTTATCGGAGCCGCCAGAGATGGTGAGGCCGAGGCTGCTGCCCTCCCTCTTCATCAGCTCCACCGTGGTCACGCCGCGAAGATCCTCTGAGGGACACGGGACACGGGGACACGGGGATATGAGACACCGGGACACGGGGACACAGAGATATGAGACACGGGGACACAGAGATATGAGACACCGGGACACGGGGACACAGAGATATGAGACACCGGGACACGGGGACACAGAGATATGAGACACCGGGACACGGAGACACAGAGATATGAGACACCGGGACACGGAGACACAGAGATATGAGACACGGGGACACGGGGACACAGAGATATGAGACACCGGGACACGGGGACACAGAGATATGAGACACCGGGACACGGGACACAGAGATATGAGACACGGGACACGGAGACACAGAGATATGAGACACGGGGACACGGGGACACAGAGATATGAGACACCGGGACACGGGGACACAGAGATATGAGACACCGGGACACGGGGACACAGAGATATGAGACACCGGGACACGGGGACACAGAGATATGAGACACCGGGACACGGGGACACAGAGATATGAGACACCGGGACACGGAGACACGGAGATATGAGACACCGGGACACGGGGACACAGAGATATGAGACACCGGGACACGGAGACATGGAGATATGAGACACCGGGACACGGGGACACAGAGATATGAGACACCGGGACACGGGGACACAGAGATATGAGACACCGGGACACGGGGACACAGAGATATGAGACACCGGGACACGGGGACACAGAGATATGAGACACCGGGACACGGGGACACAGAGATATGAGACACCGGGACACGGAGACACAGAGATATGAGACACCGGGACACGGGGACAAAGAGATATGAGACACCGGGACACGGGGACACAGAGATATGAGACACCGGGACACGGAGACATGGAGATATGAGACACCGGGACACGGGGACACAGAGATATGAGACACCGGGACACGGGGACACAGATATATGAGACACCGGGACATGGAGACATGGAGATATGAGACACCGGGACACGGGGACACAGAGATATGAGACACCGGGACACGGGGACACAGAGATATGAGACACCGGGACACGGAGATATGAGACACCGGGACACGGGGACACGGGGATATGAGACACCGGGACACGGAGATATGTGAGCATCCTCTTGACAGAATCACCCGACACACACACACACACACATACACGTTTACTGTCCAATAAAAAGCCCTTCTCACACACATTCTCTCTCTCTCTCTCCCACCCTCCCTCTCTCTCTCCCTCCCTCTCTCCCACCCTCCCTCTCTCTCTCCCACCTCTCTCTCTCTCTCCCACCCTCTCTCTCTCTCTCTCCCACCCTCTCTCTCTCTCCCTCCCTCTCTCCCCCCCCCCTCTCTCTCCCTCCTCTCTCCCACTCTTCTCTCCCTTCTCTCCCACCTCTCTCTCTCTCTCTCCCACCCTCTCTCTCTCTCTCTCCCTCTCTCCCACCCTCCCTCTCTCTCTCCCACCCTCTCTCTCTCTCTCCCACCCCCTCCCTCTCTCTCTCCCTCCCTCTCTCCCACCCTCCTCTCTCTCCCTCCCTCTCTCCCACCCTCCCTCTCTCTCTCTCCCACCCTCTCTCTCTCTCTCTCTCTCCCTCCCACCCTCCCTCTCTCTCTCTCCTCTCTCCCACCCTCCTCTCCCTTCTCTCCCACCTCTCTCTCTCTCTCCCACCTCTCTCTCTCTCCCTCTCTCCCACCCTCCCTCTCTCTCTCTCCCACCCTCCTCTCTCTCTCCCACCCCCTCCCTCTCTCTCTCCCTCCCTCTCTCCCACCCTCCCTCTCTCTCCCTCCCTCTCTCCCACCCTCCCTATCTCTCTCTCCCCCTCTCTCGCTCTCTCTCCCTCCCTCTCTCCCACCCTCCCTCTCTCTCTCCCTCCCTCTCTCCCACCCTCCCTCTCTCTCTCTCTCTCTCCCACCCTCTCTCTCTCTCTCCCACCCTCTCTCTCTCTCTCTCCCTCCCTCTCTCTCTCCCACCCTCTCTCTCTCCCACCCTCCCTCACCCTGAACACAGGATCCCCCCAGGGTTGCGTCCTCAGCCCCCTACTGTACTCCCTGTACACACATGACTGTGTGGCCAGGTTCAGCTCCAACACCATCATCAAGTTTGCGGATGACACAGTGGTGGTGGGCCTGATCTCCGACAACGACGAGAAGGCCTACCTGGAGGAAGTTGCTGATCTGTCACTCTGGTGCCAGGACAACAGCCTCATCATGAATGTCACCAAAACTAAGGAGCTGATTGTGGACTTTAGGAGGGCACAACAACAGAGGACGTACTCACCACTGGGGATTAACGGGACTACTGTGGAGAGGGTGAGCGGTATAAATACCTGGGAGTCCACATCACCGAGGATCTGACATGGTCAACAAACACAGACACTCTGGTGAGAAAGGCAAGGCAGCGCCTCTACCACCTCAGGCAGCTGAGGAAATTTAAAGTTTCCCAGAGGATCCTTCAGTCCTTCTACTCTGGAGCTGTAGAGAGCGTCCTGACAGGAAGCATCACAGCCTGGTTTGGCAACTGCTCCGCTCAGGACAGGAAGGCTCTGCAGAGAGTAGTGCGTTCGGCTGAGCGCACTATTGGAACTACACTCCCCACCCTGCAGGACTTGTACACCAGGAGGTGCAGAACCAGAGCCGGCAGGATCATGAAGGATCCTCACCACCCCAACAACAGACTGTTTCAGCTGCTGCGGTCAGGCAGGCGCCTCCGTAGTCACGCTGCAAGAACAGAGAGACTGAGACGGAGTTTCTTTCCTCAGGCCATCAGGATTGTGAACTCCGACCTCACCAGGACCCCCACATAGACCCACACAACTGCCCCTCTTAGGCACACACACACACACACACACACTTACTGTAAATATTGTGTTGTTTTTTATTTGTAAATAGTGTGTACTTGTTGCCCTTGCACATTCCTGCTGAGCATTGCCACTTTCATTTCACTGCACACCCTGTGTGTGTATGTGACAAATAAAACATCTTGAATCTTGAATCTTGAATCTTGAATCTCCCACCCTCTCTCTCTCTCCCACCCTCTCTCTCTCTCTCTCTCTCCCACCCTCTCTCTCTCCCACCCTCCCTCTCTCTCTCTCCCACCCTCTCTCTCTCTCTCTCCCACCCCCTCCCTCTCTCTCTCCCTCCCTTTCTCCCACCCTCCCTCTCTCTCTCCTCCTCTCTCCCACCCTCCCTCTCTCTCTCTCCCTCCCTCTCTCCCTCCTCCTCTCTCTCTCCTCCTCTCTCTCCCACCCTCTCTCTCTCTCTCTCCCTCCCTCTCTCCCACCCTCCCTCTCTCTCCCTCCCTCTCTCCCACCCTCCCTCTCTCTCTCTCCCACCCTCTCTCTCTCCCTCTCCCTCCCTCTCTCTCTCCCTCCCTCTCTCCCACCCTCCCTCTCTCTCTCCCTCCCTCTCTCCCACCCTCCTCTCTCTCCCTCCCACCCTCTCTCTCTCTCTCCCTCCCTCTCCCACCCTCCCTCTCTCTCCTCCCTCTCTCCCACCCTCTCTCTCCCTCCTCTCTCCCCTCTCTCTCCCTCCTCTCTCTCTCTCCTCTCTCTCCCACCCTCTCTCTCTCTCTCTCTCCCCCTCCTCTCTCCCACCCTCTCTCTCTCTCTCTCCCACCCTCCCTCGCCCTCTCTCCCACCCTCCCTCGCTCTCTCTCTCTCGCCCTCTCTCTCTCCCACCCTCCCTCCTCCCCTCCTCTCTCTCCTCTCCTCTCTCCACCCTCCTCTCTCTCCCCCTCCTCTCTCTCCTCCCTCCTCTCTCCTCTCTCCCCCTCTCTCTCGCCCTCCCTCTCTCTCTCTCCCCTCTCTCTCCCTCCTCTCTCTCTCTCCCACCCTCCCTCTCTCTCTCTCCCTCCCTCTCTCCCACCCTCCCTCTCTCTCTCTCCCACCCTCCCTCTCTCTCACTCCCTCTCTCCCACCCTCCCTCCCTTTCTCTCCCTCCCTCTCTCTCTCTCTCTCTCTCTCCATCCGTCAACATCTCTGGTTCTGGAGTGAATCTTTGTGACGGATTCTGGAGGATGGAGGGAGTGAGTCGTATTAATCCTGATAAAGGGAAGATGGTGCAGGTCATGGGGTCATGAGGTTGTGAGGTCATGAGGCAATGTGGGCATGGGGTCATGAGGTTGTGAGGTCATGAGGTCACAAGGTTGTGAGATCATGATGTCATGAGGTTGTGAGGACATGGGATTATGAGGTCATGATGTTGTGAGGTCATAAGCTCACAAGGTCATGAGTCCATGAGGTCATGAGGTTGTGAGGTCATACGGTCATAAGGTCACAAGGCCATGAGGTTGTGATGTCATGAGGTCATGAGTTCATGAGGTTGTGTGGTCATAAGGTCACGAGGTTGTGAGGTCATGATGTTGTGAGGTCATGAGGTTGTGATGTCATGGGGTCATGAGGTTGTGAGGTCATGATGTTGTGAGGTCATGAGGTTGTGATGTCATGAGGTCATGGGGTCATGAGGTTGTGAGGTCACGAGGCCATGATGTTGTGAGGTCATGAGGTTGTGATGTCATGAGGTCATGGGGTCATGAGGTTGTGAGGTCACGAGGTGTGTGGAGCTCCTCGGCTCTCGTACCTGAGAGGCTGCGCCTGCAAGACGAGTGCGCTGGGTCGGCCGCCGCGGGCTCCTTGCCCCCCTTGGAGTACGGCCCTTCATCTGAGGGCAGGGAGGGAGAGGTGGTGTTATCAAGGGCCCAAGATGCACCCTGGGTAATGAGCGGGTGGAGGTTTCATGCTGCACACGTCACGCTTTCCTTGGATGTTACGATTTAGTTGTTTGTTGTTTTTTGTCATAAATATTTATGCAGCTTCAACACATGAAGCATAGACTTCTATACAACCAGAGGAGTCTCCTCCTGGTGGCCAGGAGAGAGAATGCAGCTTTAAGACACTGAACTAAAAGGAAGGTCTTCCCACTTGTTTTTCCATAATCCTGTTAAATGTTGAGTGTTTTTAAGCCTCTCTCTCTCTCTCTCTCTCTCTGCATGGGAATCTGAGGGAACAGCATGCGGCTAATGGAATGTTGGAGGTGGGTGGGGGGGGGGGGGTACCATCATCTTCATGTCATCGACAGCAGCTGCTGCAAAAAGAGAGGAAACGTTCAATCTGTGGAGGACCTGACGGTGTTCTGGGTTTGGGACCCTCTGTCAGCCGTCAGGGGGAACCGGACCCGGCACTTCTCTAATCCGGATTACCTTCTTCTTCTTCTGTCCGTCACGGTGAGTGAACGTCATCTTGTAAACCAAGAGGAATCTTCTCCTCCTCTTCCTCCTTCTTCTTTCGAGGGGGGGGGGGGGGGGGGGTTATGGGTAGTACACTATTTTCTTCCTTACAGCCCATATTCAGAAATTAGGCTGAAATTGACATGAGAAATGACATCACTGGGGAGGGCATCCAACACACACACACACACACACACTCCTTCTCTCTCTCCGCATCTGAAGACCCCGTCAAAACTCCTCTGACCTTTAACCTCGGCACAAGAAGCAAGGCATGACGCGTGAGTCAGACCTCTTATGGAAACATCTGGACGGGCTGCATGGCACCCAACATGCATGTGCATAATGCGCTATGTCACACACACACACACACACACACACGTGTCCTGTCCGGTAGCTGTGAGGCACAAACAAAGAGAGTGACACATCACAAACGCATCGGGCCAGGGGGCAGCGCCCTCTGTGCAGCCACGTGGGCTCTGGGAGGAGGGGGGGGGCAGTCCAGCAGCTGTCACTGCGGTCATAAGGCAGCGTTAGCTCTGGGTTACACGGGCGCATCTCCTCTCTCTGCACGTGAGCGTGCATTATACTGACTCCCCGGGTGCACCTCAGGGCTCTAAACCAATGAGAATGTAGGTTAAATAAAAAGGGGGCGGGGCGCTCTCACTGACAATTAAATCATAACGCGCTATTTTCAGATGTAAAACTTTATTTATAAACGTGGAGGAGGAGGAGGGGAGGGGGGGGCATGCCAGACCCAGTTTACGGTGCTATATCTGCCCCAATTACGCGATGGCCCGGGTGGCGCGCGCAGCTGCATGACGGCCAAAGTCCACTGACATTTAAGAACCCCCCCCCCCCCCCCCGTTTGACTCCACGCTGCACAGATCAAACGCGCGCGCGCTCCTTACCGGCGCTGTTCTTGGAGTCCCTCCTCAGACCACACAGCATGGCGGGGGTCTTTGGGGCTGCACCTGGTGTGTGTGTGTGTGTGTGTGCGTGTGTGTGTGAGAGAGAGAGGGGGGCGGGGTTAAAGGGTCTCAGTCGTTCGCGGGAAAAAACGCCGTCATCGTTCCTTCACCCCCCCTCGCGCTGATCCAGAGGGTCTTCTGGGGTTCCGCTCTCTATTTAAACTTGTGACACACCAAAGATGTCAAAGATGCTAAAGACGTCTCACTCCTCTGAATATATCGAGCTTCTTTTTGTTCATCTATAAAATCCTGAGCATGAGAAGAGAAGAAGGTTCTCCTCTTCTTCACTTCGCGGTTCCATTTCTAAGCTCTTCTTCTTCTTCCTCTTCTTCTTCCTCTTCTTCTTCCAGAGGGGGTTTCATCCCCTATTCACACACACAACCTCCTCCTCTCTGTGCAGAGCTGGAGTGAGTGTCCTCTCTCTCTCTCTCTCTCTCTCTCTCTCTCTCTCTCTCTCTCTCTCTCTCTCTCTCTCTCTCTCTCTGCCAGAGGGGCTCAGTGAGGCAGTCACACAGATCGTCACTCCCTCCCCCAGCAGCAGCAGCAACATGCAAACACACACACACACACACACACACACAGTTAGTTTATCCATTTCCCCACTAAGTCAAACACCCTCGTCTGCACATCCTCAAACCCACCCACACACCTTCACACTCTCTCACACACACACACACACACACACACACACACACACACACACACACACACACACAGAAGCACACACTCATGCACATCCTTTATCAGACTGAGCTCTGACACTGAGTCACTTTCTATTTCTCACGTATAGAGAATGCACACATGTTTTGCTTGTATCTACATATTTGTCACACACACACACACACACACACACAGACACACACTATGGGATTCCGGTGCAGCCTGGCAGCTGCTTATCTGATCCGTGTGGCCGTGGAATACGTTATTCATAAAAGTGTGCACATGTTGTCGTGCACGAGGGCCCCGGGGACGAGGATAGAGAAGAGAGAAAAGAAGGAAGAGAAAAGAAGGAAGAGAAAAGAAAGAAGAGAAAAGAAAGAAGAGAAAAGAAGGAAGACTTCTCATGTTTCAGCCTTGAGGGGGTGGAGGGGCCCTCAGCCCCCCCCACTGAGGGCCCCTCTACCCAAACACATGGCTCCGCGACCATTTGCCGTCACCCCCCCCCCCCCCACACCCACCCACACACACACGCACAAATACAACAACAACAACAGCAACAACAACTGCCCTCCACCAGCCCCTCTGTGGGCCCTTCGAGCCTCGTCTGCCTCGTTTGTTTCGGTCAAACTGTCTTCACCACCGAGACTTTGGAAATACAAACAACACACACACACACACACACACACACATCTCCGCGTTCCCTCCCTCATTGGCTGGCTGTTCCAGTCGACACCTCTTCGGTGGAGATAATTTCCTCTGAGACTTTTTGTCTTAAATGTCCCATTTATAAAGTCGTTCAGAGCGAGACTAATTAATATCTATAGCAGAATAAAGAGAGCGAGAGAGAGAGAGAGAGAGAGATGGAGAACTAAAAAACATTCCTATTTTTTGGCATTAACCTAAATACAGGTTGTGGATGCTCAACTGAAAAAAAGAAACAAAGAATGGCAGAATATTAAAAAAATGACTTTCAATAAGATAATTACCTGTAATCGTGTTCCCTCTATATTGTTGTTTCAATAATAAATCTGAAAATAAGCCCACATTCCCAATAAACAGGGTATTTTTAGGCAGGAGGACCTGCAGCTTAAGCCGCTGCTCCCATCGAACCGGCCACACTGCCCCCTGGCGGCGGTCACATGCAGCTGCAGTTGAAAAGTCACGACCGATTCGCTGGATCCGTGCGTGACGTAGAACTGAGGATGAGCACGTGTCACGCGCACCCACGCTTCTTTAAGGTCGGTCACAAGTAAACAGACGCGTCGATACATCGATGATGCGCGCGCACTCAGTCTAACACGAACGGATAAACAGATACAATCCTGCAGCTGTGAGAATAAATATTAATATTGGTTTTACAAAATAAACTTGAAAATATACAATCAATACATATATATATAAAAATATATATATACATACATATCACAAAGATGTTTTTTATCATTTAAGAAATATCACTTATAATGTTCTCATATAGATTACTGCAAGAATTTAAACACCCAAAAAAATCTATATGTACCTATGTTTTATTGTTTATTCTTACTTATTATTTTACAGGCTACCTGTAACATTGAGAATTGATTTTTAAATATTTATTTTGGTTTAGCACTTTTACAAACACTAACGAGAGCCTCAAAAAAAAAAGCTTTTAGTTCTCACGTATTCTATATTAATTTAATATTTCCTCTCCTGGTTTTCATGGGGATTTTTTTATTATTACTATTTCTTTAGAATTATATTATTTTATATTGTTGTTGTTTTTGTTGTGGGGACCAGTTTTTATGGCTATTTAAAAAAAAGTATTATTATTATTATCATCATACAAATACACACCATACGTTTATTAGTGTGTTCACGTTAAAACTATCCAAATGCAATTAAAATACAAACATCTTACATATTATGCATAAATATGTCTGAGTGTATTTAAATACAAGTTTCAATCAGTTTAACTCTCTGTTTTAAAATAAATTCAGGTGTAATTTAGTGCGGTGTCATCATATGAACTCAAGTGGTCCCTGAAGGCAACACGAGCTCCCCGTTACCTTTGCTTCTTCCTCTGAAGACGCCCATCCGACATCTGAGGGAGAAGGAGAACATCCTCCTCTTTCCTGCCGCCGACCGGCTGCCTTTCCCCGGGGAGGCGCAGGGGCGCAGGCCCCACCCGACCACCACCCTGACCGACATGTCCGCGGAGACACGGATAACGTGTCGGTCTGACCGGTGACGAGGAGGCGAGGAGCCGTCACGTCCTCATGTCCTCACGTCCTCATGTCCTCCCCCCTCGGGCCACGCCCCGGCCCTGCAGGACCAGATGGCTCCGGGCTGCGGGGCTCCGGGCTCCGGGGCCAGAATAAGATGGAAACTTTCTCCGCAGGGGGTCGACGACGCAACATACGACCCGAGTCACGTGACCTCTGATGGCGGTCCGTTTGATACATTGATGTTTCAATTGAAAATTATGGATGCTCCTCCACACACACACACACACACACACACACACACACACACACACTCTCTCTGTCCACACACTCTCAACCTTTTGCATCAGCAGTTTAAATTAAGCACACATATTTATACTTTTTAAATACTTCCTTAAATATCACGCGTACAATAAATTCTTCCTTCCTGCCTCAATTTAACCTCTTTACTTGAGACGGGGAGCGCTTTGATCTTATGTCTTCATTTAGGATCCTCTTTAATTCATATTATTGCATTTTCTTGAAAATCTTTAAAACTTGTTTTTTATTTGCACGCTTTTTCTTTTATTCTTTTCAAAATTCCCAAAGTCCATCTTTCTTTCCCCCCGTAACTTTTAATAAACAGAAGTTCATCCATCAGAACTCTTCCCGTCTGGGTCGACGCTCTTCTTCGGGCATCTTTGGCCCTTTTGTTCAGTTTCAGCCTCCAGTCATCTGGAACGAGTCGTGAGGGATGACCCCCCCCCCCCCTTCATCATCATCATCATCATCATCATTATCATCATCCTGAAGGAGAACACCAGCTCTGGAGGAGCTCATGCACGTGAAGCCTTTATGCTCTAATATAGCATAAATCCATTTACTTTGAAAACTTCAAAATAAAAGCACAGGATATTTTTCATAAATTTCTTGAAAAGGTGATCACATTTCTTTCAAGCCGTAAGGGGCCACATAAAATGAAAATGTCTCCAAAATGATTTTTTTATTTGAAACCTTCAAAATAAATGCATTGGATATTTTTCTGAAATTTCTTGAAGGTGATCACGTCTTTCAAGCAGTAAGGGGGCACATGCAATGAAAATCTCTAATTCTATAACATAAATACATTTAATTTGACATTTTCAAAAATAAAAGCACGGGATATTTTACTTAAATGTCTTGAAGAAAAGCTGATGACATGCCTTTCAAGACTCAAGGGGCCACATAAAATGAAAGTCTCAAAAATAATTTTTCATTTGAAACCTTCAAAATAAAAGCACAGGTTATTTTTCTTAAATGTCTTGAAGAAAAGCTGATCACATTTCTTTAAAGTCGTAAGGGGTCACAAAGTGAAAATGTCAAATACTATAACAAATTCATTCAATATGAGACTTTCAAAATAAAAGCATGGGATATTTTTCTTAAAAGAAAAAGCGATCATATTTTCTCATAAACCGTCGGGCTGAATAAAATAACGCAGTGGGCCGGATTTGGCCCGCGGGCCTTGTGTTTGACACCTGTGCACTAAACCCTGCTCATATATTAATGCCACACATGACATAAAATCACTGAATTTTAATAAACTAATTTATTCGAGTCTCTGGAGAACCAATCGTGGCAACAGCCAGAAGACAAAGTTTAGGGCCGTCTGCAAACTTCTGAGGTAAAAATAGTACTTAAGCTCCAACATGAGCCGGTTTTGAGTAATCTTCAGGGTTCTTACCATGAGCAAACATTTGTGAAATCTCAGTGTCTACACGAGTATATAACCTTAAACACAATGGAATCAGAGACAATAGTTTGATTTCAAGAATACATATTTATATAAATGTTTATTCTTTTAATCACACTGTATAAATGAATATGTTCACACAAGAAACCCAAATAAAACCAGCTCTACGACCCGATTCTTTTCAAACATTTATTGTGAACAACGGGTTTATTCGTTCTCCTCGCTCCTGAGCCGGGCGTTGGGGTTCGTGATCTTGACGGCGAGCTGAGCCGCTCGCTCCACGATCACCTTCCTGTTCTTGGAGGAGACGTTGTGGGCGATCTCAGCGCAGTGAGTCCTGCAGAGAGAGAAAGAGGAGAGGAAGAAGAAAAGGGAAAGAGAGAGGGGAGGAGAGAGGAAGAAGAGGGGAGGATAAAGAGGAGGGGGGAGAGGAAGAAGATGGGAAGAGAGAGGAGGTCAATGACTGGTTGTTTAAACTCAGATGTCAGAGTGGCAGTTTGAGCTGATGGTGTCGAGGTCACAAAGCTTCATGTCGTCATTAAGTATATTTAATAAATACTATATATATAATAATAATTCAAGTCGTACGAGCTGTGGAAGTTTCCTGCGTCGGGTTAAAAGCAATAAGGACATTTATAAAGATTCCCTTCACGTAGAAATCACACAAAGTCGATGATGAACACGAGGACGATGAATTACAAAGTTCCCTCTAAATGTGACAAAAACTTAAAGAAAAACATTTACATTTGAATTAGTTACCAAAATATTCAGGGCGTCCACATCGGGAATAAACTCAACTCCAACAGCTTCATGACCGACTTTAATCCCCTCAACGGGCGAGAAATGAAATGCTCTGACTGTTCTGGGACCGATAAGATTCAGCGTGTTGTAGAACCTCGAGAACCCAAATGGAATTAATGTACTCAGTAACTGGTTCTGGTACTAGACGCTGGTCCAAACAGCAGGTGTGTGTGTGTGTGTGTGTTGGTCGTCATCCAGAGGGTTTTAGGCATTAGCTGCCAGGTGAACTGTGGGAGTTGGATTGAAATGATTGACTCAAGCATCCAGATAAAACTACAACTAAAAATCTACCAACAGCCAATTGGAGAGGACAGATTCCTCTTGTGGAAGTTAAGTTCAGTCAGACAGGGTCGTTGTGAACGCAGCTCAACTAAAGACGTGTTCTTCCTCACGAGGCGACGCAAGCATTTAAAATAAAGATGATTAAATGATTATCTGATGACAGATACTGGACTGTTGAGATTAAAAGAGAAGTTCAGAGCTTCAGAAGATGCTTCTGTTTGTTATCAGAGCATCGGCGTCGTAACTCAAGTGTTTAATAGTGAATTCTATGCTGCTATTCAAGTTCCCACTATATGGTGGCAACCGAGACTTCCCGATACACCGGCGAACCGCTTTGCTCGAGGCACTGAAAATATATATAACATCAAACTACTTTGCCCGGAAACAAGCGTCTTCAAAGACGGTCAATCGATCCATTAAAAGCGTATAAAATAAAAATTGATGCAGTCATAAAATGGTTCACACACTTGTTGACCAATGGGTGTCCAGGACGTTAAAAAGAAAGACCGAACATTGTGAAATCTCGGGTATGTACGTGAAAAAGTGAGAAATTGTCGTATTTGAACTAACAATAAGAATTCCAAAGGCTACAGTATATGAGTATCTAATTTACATGACGTTTCCCCCAGGTTTTCCATGACCGTGGGAATCCTGTAAAAGCCTAAGTTTAAAACTCCATTAACTTCCAACATACTAAAGTTGCAGCAAATCGTCCCGGTACCAGTCTACGATGTTACATCACGTGTCATTTAGCAGACGCTTTTATCCAAAGAGACTTACAATAAGTGCATCAACCTAGAGTACAAACTAAGAACAACAAGAATACAGAAAGTAACATTTCCTCAACATAGTCGAACTACAAAAGTACCACAATAAGAACTATTTAAGTGCCACTGAAGTGCAAATCTGTGTTTTACTCCAGATAGTCGGAAAAGATGTGTTTCTAGTGTTTCACAGGGTTCTTACACATTTAGACCAATGGATTTCCATGACTTTAAACCAAATTTCCATGAATTTAAACCAAATTTCCATGACTTTTCCATGACTTTAAACCACATGTCCATGACCAAACTGAAATCTCGGTTTAGCCATGAAACAGTGAGAACATTTAGTATTTAAACTGTGAATTCCAAAGCATACAGTAAACATTAAATGAAACAAATGACCAGCGAACTTTCCAGTTACGGTGCGTTCACTTGCAACGGGAAAAAAAAAGAAAATTGCGGCGCCAGTATGAGAGCGTATGCCGGCTTATATTTTGAGCGTCTTTCTTTCTAAAACATGTTCATGATGTCAAACGCTGCGTAAATGAACACGTGAATATAACATTTCCGTGACTTTTCCAAAACTTTTCTGATATTCGTTTTTTTCATTACTTTTCCAGGCCTGGAAATGACCATTTTAAAATTCCATGACTTTTCCAGGTTTTCCATGACCGTACGAACCCTGTAGCAGACGCTTTTATCCAAAGAGACTTACAATAAGTGCATCAACCTAGAGTTCAAACTAAGAACAAGAATACAGAAAGTAACATTTCCTCAACATAGTCGAACTACAAAAGTACCACAATAAGAGACATTTAAGTGCCACTGAAGTGCAAATCTGTGTTTTACTCCAGATAGTCAGAAAAGATGTGTTTTTATTGTTTCGTTGTGCACAACGCACCTGTTGCTCATCATCAGGACCTCGAGCTCCTTGATGTTGTGCACCAGGAACTTCTTGAAGCCGTTGGGCAGCAGGTACTTGGTCTTCTTGTTGCTCCCGTACCCGATGTTGGGCATCAGCATCTGGCCCTTGAACCTCCTGCGCACCCTGTTGTCGATACCCCTGGGTTTACGCCAGTTTTTCTGTGGTGGAGATAAGAAAAGGAGATTTAAAAAACGCCCTGCAGGTGAAGCAGGTGGGTGTAGCAGTGGAGGAAGTCACGTGGACACTTACCGCGATCTTGACATATCGATCAGACTGATGGCGAATGAACTTCTTTGTCCTCTTTTTGACGATCTTGGGGTTTGTGAGGGGCCTGAGGGCTGGCATGGTGACTGAGGACACACACACACACACACGTTAAAAAAGCAAACGTTACACAACCACCGCAGGTCGGTGTGGTAGCTTTACACAACGGGACCCATAGCTCACGAGGATGCATGAGCTAATGCAATTTGTTGACGTAAAAACACACACGTTAGCTCCCGCTTTCAAACTATTATTACCCACGTGAACTTTTGAGTTGCGCGAGCTTCAGGTAAACGTGATCACGTCAGCTAGCTAGCTAAGCTAGCTTCTACGGTGGAGTCCATGTATAGCTACTTAGCTTCTCTACGTTAAACATTTCTCTAGAATTAAAACATTTTGTGCACAAATAGTTTATTCGCAGCTGGTTGCTCTTATTTGACCATGTTGATCTGTAAGCCACGTTGCCCGTCGGGCCCCGAGCGCCCGCTCAACAAGCCCCATTTCACGGGGAAGCGTTAGCTGCACAGCAGACACAGTACGAGCAGCACATCGTTCAAAAAACAACACATTTTAAGACAATATACGACGATTAGATCCTCAATTTCATCCGAGATGTATAGAAAGGAGGTATATGGTTGATAAACCGCGCCAGGATGGTCAAACATCGGCCTAAATCGCGTTGATGAACGTAGATTGCATCGACTCACCCGCCGACGTAAATCCAAAAGGGACTCCAACGACGGCGGAAGGAGAGGAAAGGACTTCCGCGGCTGCCGCAAAGCATTGTGGGTACTGTATTTTTTTCCAATCACAATCGCGGTACTTTCCACCGGATATTGGAAGTTATTTCTCAAAATTTACGAAATGAAATCACTTGAATATCGTAGTTTTTGTATTTGGTTTTCGTTTGTAGGACATTTTATAATATTTTAAACTTAACGAGCCTTTTACTGCTGATAAAAAGGACATTTTGCGCACTTCCTGGACCTGTGTTGTTGTTTACTTTGGAGGGGGGGGGGGTAGAACTGTTACTTCTTTCTTGATAGTGTTAATAAATATAATACACTATTATATATGAATAGCTTTAATAAAATTGGCACGAGTAAAACAGCTTTAAATTCTAATAATAAAATAGTTTATATGATACTAAATACAAACAGAATACAAATGTACAACTTAAATAGTAATTAGTTATTTGTCATTAATTGTAAAATGTTGATGTTAATATGAGACAAAAACGTATAATACTTTATTTGTAACTGTTCCTCGACTTTCGCGAAGGCGGAAGGAGAGTAAGGGACTTCCGTTACTGCCGCAAAGTATTGTGGGTACTGTACCTTTCGGTACATTTACGGTACTTTCCACCGGGACGTTGTTTCTCAAATTCTACGAAATTAAACACGTGAATAACGTAGTTTTTGTGTTCTTTGTTTTCGTTTGTTTATTTTATAGGGTGGACTATAACTGTTAGGTAGGAGCAGGTAAGCAAGCAACTCGAAGTATTCTTCCGTGATTGTTGCAAAGCATTGTGGGTACTGTATTTTTCTGTATACCGGGAATTTCAAGTTGTTTCTCAAAATCTACGAAATGAAATAAAACCCCATGAATATCGTAGTTGTTTGTGTTTTGTTTGTGACATTTTATTATATTTTAAGCTTTATCTGTTTACTGCTGATGAAAATAATTAAAAAAACAAGTGTGCGCACTTCCTGGTCATATGGTTTCTTTTATTTTGGAGAGGGGGGGGGGGGCGATAACTGTTACTTTTTCTTTCCCTTGTTATTCACAGAGGAGCGAGCCATCGAGCTGAACCGAGACACACACATATACACAGACACACACAGACACACGCACACAAATACAAAAAGTGAAGTGTTATTCCTTTGCGACAGAAGAAGAAGAAACGGATGTTGACTCACGAGATTCTGTGAACGCGGTGGCGCGCGCGGTGTGATCAAAGGTTGGGTCATTGATCACATTCCTGTCACATGATAATCGATCTCACGCTCGTCTGGTGCACTTGTTGGTGTGATTTAGAGAGTGAGAGTTGTGTGTTTTCCAGCTACAGGCTTTGACATGGACTACCAGCCGGGGTGAGCGGCGCTTTATTACTTACAACCATGTAGTTGTTTAATTTATGCATTTTAAATAGTTTTAATTTTCTTTTTAGAAATAACAAAAACATAATTGTTGATTTTTTCAACCCGCCATGTCTTCACTTTCGTTTCTCCGATACGTTTGCAGCCACCAGAACCGAAACTATGGACTGGCCAATCCGGGATATATACCCACGGCGGAGGGGGCCCCCGGTGAGTGTGTGCGTGTGTGTGTGTGTGTGTGTGGGGGGGGGGGGGGGCTACTCCCATTTAAACTGTTACTTTTGTATCTAATGACATTCTGTGCATTTTTTAAATTTTTTAAATTTAAAAACTTTCATTGCACACACTTCCGCCTTACACACAAACTCACCCACGCACACGCACACTTACACACACACACACACCGGAGTGACGTCATTTTCTACGCGCAGGTAGCTGGAGTGTGTGGTCGCCTCGGTATAGCGCGGGAGTGTTGGTGTAGTGTAGTGTTCGCTTCGGGACTGAAACCCTTCGTTCCCCCCTCAGAATGGACGCTGACGCGGAGAGGCAAGGTAAGACGGGGACGAGAACTATTTCACAACTCGGGGGGGATTTAAAGAATTCAGCTAGAGAAGATTAGAGTGATGCGCCCATATTTTATATATACTTTTATAGATACATACAAGTGGTCTTCTCCGTTTGCTTAATGCATAAACCGCGTGATTTGAAGTGAAGGAAACCTCAGACCGGAGAGTCTCCCTCATATGAGCTGAACTGGTTCTTCTGGTTTCTCGACAGCCATGTTCGCCCCACCCGCCGCTGGCTTCGCGGGCCCCAGCGCTCCTTCAGCCGGCATGTTTGACAATGTGCCGGGCTACGAAGGAACCGTGGCAGGAGGAGGAGGTACAGTAGAGTCCACCTTCCACACAGGGGGGCTGTCATAGACACAGCTCGGACACTTTATGAGGGGACACATGTCCTCTCTGATCTGACAACGTGAGCAGTACCGTTGTGGTCAGTGTACCTAATAAAGTGACCACCAAGTGCATAAGGTTGGAAAGAAGGGAGAGACCCCCGGTGTGGTTGCTGTTAACAGGGTTCATATGGTCATGGAACACCTGGAAAAGTCATGGAATAAAAAAAAAAAAAGTTTACTTCCAGTGCTGGAAAATATCTTGAGAGAAAAATGAAATCCCCAAAGTTTTGGAATAGTCATGGAAATGTGTTATATTAAGTTAATTAATGCAGTTTGGTTAAAATAATACACATTTATATCAATATTTAATCTTTTTGTAACTATTGTCTCTCAATCATTTGTGTTATTTAAGGTTATACTCGTGTATACACCGAGATTCACAAAAAGTTTTGATCATGTAAATTTGGTTTAAAGTCATGGAAAGGTCATGGAAATGTGTATGAACCATGTGTTGAGACACAAATAAAAACCTTAAATATCTTGCTGCAGGTGGATTTCTGCCCCCACCCATGCCGGCTTTCCCGGCTCCCCAACCGCAACCTGGACCCGAACAGCCTCAATGGAAGTAAGATTAACTATTTCCTTTTTGTTCTTATTGCACAGGTATTGCACAAAAACATGTCCATGACATGTTGTAACAAGAATGCAACGCCACGCTATTACAACCACCACTTCCTCTGGAAAGATTGAATCAAAGGCCTACGTGGTCAAAGAGTCTTTTGCTTCGAAAGGATAATATAATGTTACATGTTCATGACCATATGAGACATAAATGTGTAATACTTTAGTTTGAAATGTTCCTTGCTTTCAATAAATGCTATTTCTTCTTTTTTTCAAGTAACTAATATTATGTGTTTTCAAATTTATTTTTGACAAGTAACTAATAAAAAAATTTTATAATATTTTTTTTACAAGCAACTAATATATATATATATATAGAGATATGTTTTAAACAACTAAAAATAATTATTTTCTTTGTTTTTTTTACAAGTAACTAATTGTGATTCGTTTATTTTTTCCACAAATAACTAATATTATTTTGTTTTCTCTGTTTTCTTACAAGTAACTAAGAGCAATTATTTTCTTTGTTTTTCAAATAACTAATAGTATTTATTTTCTTCGTTTTTTACAAGTAACTAATAGTATTTTTGTTATTTTTTACATCTAACATTATTTTGTTTTCTCATAATAGTCCTCCTACTTCCATTAAATCCTCTTTCCTGGAAGGAGTTGTCTTTTTTTATTTATAATTGAGCGTTCAGGCTTCTCGAAGCTCTCATCTTCTTTTTAACCCTCCTGTTACCTGAGGGTCAATTTGACCCCAGGCTGTTTTTCACTGTGTCAAACATATACGAAATATCAACTTTTTTATATATTTAAAGGGCTATTTAGGTAGTCAACAAATAAACATAAAGTACCTCACACTTAAACTTGGAAAACAATATTAATCCAAATAATTTTCTGGAGGTTTTAATTGCTGGGGTCAAATTGACCCCAAGGGTAAAATATGTCAGTAAATATAAAGGTAACAGGAGGGTTAAACATTGAATGGGGTCAAATTGACCCTCAGGCAACAGGAGGGTTAAGAGAGGAAGATATATATATATATATATATTTGAACTTTGGTTGATTTGCATATTAATAAAAAAATGCAGATGTTACAAACAAAACCTAAAAACAGAAACACGATAAAATACACACGGTTATACAGAATATTGACGCTTTAGTGAGAATATCCATCTTATCTAAATATTAATACACGTAGTGCGTCATTCAGGAGACTCTTAGACATTGACGAGACACGCAATATAGTGGCTCACGAAGAACTATAGATAACTATATTAAACTATATTAAAATAAAATGGACTAAAGACGATATTATGCTGCTTTGTAAGACAATAAAAACTGAGTCTTACTAATTTAATAGAAGCTTCTTCATCTGTTTATTTCAATTAAATTCAGTTTATTTCATACAGCCCAAAATCACAAATTCAAAATGTTCCTCAAAGGGCTTTACAATCTGTACACATACGTCATCCCTGACCTTTGCCCCCCCCCCCCCCCCCCCAGCATCCCCTCGATAACCGAGGACACGGCCCGGGAGGCCTTCGCCCTGTTCGCCTCCAGCAAGTGCTGCTACAGTTCAGCGCCGGTGAAAAACAGCGTGATCACCGGCATGGAGGCGTTCAACACGTACAGGGTGAGAGTTTGTGTGTGTGTGTGTGTGTGAAAGTCGTGGACATGTTGTTATATTCATATGTTTCATTCATTTAAAGAATTTATATACTTTTTAAAAGAAAGACGTTCTAAATATAAGTCGGCGTTCGCTCTTTCATAATCGCACATTCTCCGCGCTGCAAGTGAACGCACCATAACTGAAAAGACAGAAATGTTTATTCTTTTAATCTAAACTATTGTCTCATTCATTTGAGTCATTTAAGGTTTTATACTGGATGCTTTGGAATTCTCTTTGTTAGTTTAAATACAACATTTGATCACTTTTTCATGTTATACACCGAGATTGTCTTTTTTTTTCTCTCTCTCTCTCTCCCTCTCTGTTTCTCTTCTCTCTCTCTTCTCTCTCTTCCCTATATCTCTCTTCCCTATCTCTCACTCTCTCTGTCTCTCCCTTTCTGTCTCTCTCCTCTCTCCCTCCCTCCCTCCCTCTCTCCCTCCTGTATACTTTGGAATTCTCTGTTAGTCTAAATACGACATTTTCTCACTTTTTCATGTTTAGAAACTGAGATTTCACAAAATGTTTGGTCCTAGAAATTTGGTTTCGAGTCCTGGACACCCATTGGTCGATGTGTGCGTGTGTGTGTGTGTGTGTCAGTAGTTCTGGGTGTTACAAATAATAAATGATCTCCTCTTTCTGCCGCAGTACCGCCTGGAAACCTTCACGGAGTCCAGATCCACCGAGTGGACCCACGAGCCGTACAATGGTGTGCAGGACCGACTTCTCGTGGGACTTCTCTCCGCGTGTTTATGTTTCGCCGATGTTCTGTTAACGCTGATTTTATGTGGGGTCAGGCCAGCCAGTGGACGCCTTCGCCCAACCGCCACCGGGTCCTTGGGACCTTCCCGTCAAAACCCCCAGCTTCTTCGTGGATGACAAACAGACCATGAAGGTTCCCTACACGTCGTCCGTGAAGGTGAGTTTTTGTAACAAGGGGTTTTCGGGGGGGGGGGGAGGTCGAGGTCCTGTAATTCTATTGGTCGATGCTGACTGAGAAATGTCCCCCGCACGCAGCCCTGCCACGACTGCGTGGGAATGGGGAGAAAACCTTGCAAAAACTGCGCCGGCTCTGGAAACGTAAGTTGCTGCAGTATTAATTCTTCAAATTGAACACATTTATAATTTGTATTATTATTTTTCATATGTATTATTATTATTCATATGTTTTATTCTTTATCTGACGATTTTTATCTGGAAATGTAAGTTGCTGCAGTATTAATTCTTCAAATTTAACACATGTATTATTATTTTTATTATTTTTAAGCCATTGATTCATATGTTTTATGTTTTTATTCTTTATTTAATATAATTGTATTATTTATTTATTTATCAATTTTGTTAATTAAAAAAAAATGTATTAATATTTATTTTTAGATGTCTTGTTTTAAATTAGAATATCCTGTCTTAATGTTTTTATACATGTTTTTACCTGTTATTACTGCACCGACTGAGTATTTGCAATGACAAAAAACATCCTTAACCCTTGTGTTGCCTTGGGGTCATTTTGACCCGAATCAATATTACACCCTCCCCCCGCCTTAGGATTAATTTGACCCCATTCAATGTTTAATGTCGGTGTTCTTTCGGTAGTCAACAAACAAACATAAAGTGCCTCACACTTAAACTTGGAAAACAATATTAATTCTAATAATTTTCTGGAGGTTTTAATTGCTGGCGTCAAATTGAAACCAAAGGGTAAAATATGTTAGTAAATATAAAGGTAACAGGAGGGTGAAACATTGAATCGGGTCAAAATGACCCAAAGGCGGGGGGAGGGTGTAATATTGATTCGGGGGTCATTTTGACCCGATTCAATATTTAACCCTCCTGTCGCCTTCGGGTCAATTTGACCCGATTCAATGTTTAATGTCGGTGTTCTTTCGGGAGTCAACAAACAAACATAAAGTACCTCACACTTAAACTTGGAAAACAATATTAATTCTAATAATTTTCTGGAGATTTTAATAGCTGGGGTCATATTGACCTCAAGGGTAAAATATGTTCGTAAATATAAAGGTAACAGGAGGGTGAAACATTGAATCGGGTCAAATTGACCCGAAGGCAACACAAGGGTTAATCCACTGACATATACAGGACTGTCTCAGAAAATTAGAATATTGTGATAAAGTTCTTTATTTTCTGTAATGCAATTAAAAAAACAAAAATGTCATGCATTCTGGATTCATTACAAATCAACTGAAATATTGCAAGCCTTTTATTCTTTTAATATTGCTGATTATGGCTTACAGCTTAAGAAAACTCTAAAATCCTATCTCATAAAATTTTAATATTTCCTCAGACCAAGTAAAAAAAGATTTATAACAGCTGAGTGTTTGTCAAGGCTCAGGAAACCCTTGCAGGTGTTTGAGTTAATTAGACAATTCAAGTGATTTGTTTA
This sequence comes from Pseudoliparis swirei, assembly GCF_029220125.1. NCBI lineage: Eukaryota > Metazoa > Chordata > Actinopteri > Perciformes > Liparidae > Pseudoliparis > Pseudoliparis swirei. The sequence goes on from NC_079396.1 coordinate 27,045,744, forward strand.
ATACCCTACTAGTATACTTTTTCATGATATTCTAATATTTAGAGATAGGATATTTGAGTTTTCTTAAGCTGTAAGCCATAATCAGCAATAAATCAGAATAAAAGGCTTGCAATATTTCAGTTGATTTGTAATGAATCCAGAATGCATGACATTTGTTTTTTTAATTGCATTACAGAAAATAAAGAACTTCATCACAATATTCTAATTTTCTGAGACAGTCCTGTATATATATTTTTTTCAAAGGAGGTGGGGTTACCAAAATAATTTGAAAGCATCGTCTGATCATGTGATTCCTCTTCTTGCAGAAAGTCTGTTTCGCGTGCAGCGGGTCCAGTTATCGCCACGGAGAAGATCGATGCCACCACTGCAGCGGCAGAGGGAGGACCAAGTGAGAAGAGTCCAGTTCGTAGACGGTCCCGGGTCGTCGCCTCCACCCGCTGGCCGACACTCACACGACGGGTATCTTTCTGTTCCCACAGCTGCAGCTTCTGTCACGGGGAAGGAGCCATGCAGTGCGACACGTGTCATGGAAAACAGCAGCTGCTGGTCTACATCCACCTCAACGTGAAGTGGTGAACGCTCTCTCTTTACCTTTAAAAACAATCTGAGCTTTAGGTTTCTGCTCGTAATAACAGACCCAAAATAAACAGGGTGAATATCTCTGCAACCACAAAAGGCTATTTGAATAATGTTGGTGTTATAATAAATGCAACACGTTGTTGAGAAGTGTAAATATTAGTATATACATGTTATTGGTTCAAAGTAAATAAAGATGAAACACAGCAATAATAATTTTTTTAAATATAAATTCTTAGTATTTAGTTTTACTAGCAACTAATATTATTTGTTTTCTCTTTTTTTTACAAGTAACTAATGGTAATTGTTTAATTTTTTTAAAATGACGTAGTATTTATTTTCTCTTTTATTATAAGTAACTACTTGTATTTCATTTATTTTTTCTACAAATAACTAATATTATTTATTTTCTTTAGTTTTTACAAGTAACTAATATTATGCGTTTCTTTATTTTAAATTACAAGTAATACTATTAATTTTCTTTTTTTTGCTAGCAACTAATATGTGTTCTATTTTATTTTTGACAAGTAACTAATATATATTTTTTATTATATTTTTTACAAGAAACTAATATATATATATACAGGACTGTCTCAGAAAATTAGAATATTGTGATAAAGTTCTTTATTTTCTGTAATGCAATTAAAAAAACAAAAATGTCATGCATTCTGGATTCATTACAAATCAACTGAAATATTGCAAGCCTTTTATTCTTTTAATATTGCTGATTATGGCTTACAGCTTAAGAAAACTCTAAAATCCTATCTCATAAAATTTTAATATTTCCTCAGACCAAGTAACAGCTGAGTGTTTGTCAAGGCTCAGGAAACCCTTGCAGGTGTTTCGAGTTAATTAGACAATTCAAGTGATTTGTTTAATACCCTACTAGTATACTTTTTCATGATATTCTAATATTTAGAGATAGGATATTTGAGTTTTCTTAAGCTGTAAGCCATAATCAGCAATAAATCAGAATAAAAGGCTTGCAATATTTCAGTTGATTTGTAATGAATCCAGAATGCATGACATTTGTTTTTTTAATTGCATTACAGAAAATAAAGAACTTTATCACAATATTCTAATTTTCTGAGACAGTCCTGTATATATATATTTTTCAAAGGAGGCGGGGTTACCAACATAATTTGAAAGCATCGTCTGATCATGTGATTCCTCTTCTTGCAGAAAGTCTGTTTCGCGTGCAGCGGGTCCAGTTATCGCCACGGAGAAGATCGATGCCACCACTGCAGCGGCAGAGGGAGGACCAAGTGAGAAGAGTCCAGTTCGGAGACGGTCCCGGGTCGTCGCCTCCACCCGCTGGCCGACACTCACACGACGGGTATCTTTCTGTTCCCACAGCTGCAGCTTCTGTCACGGGGAAGGAGCCATGCAGTGCGACACGTGTCATGGAAAACAGCAGCTGCTGGTCTACATCCACCTCAACGTGAAGTGGTGAACTCTCTCTTTACCTTTAAAACAATCTGAGCTTTAGGTTTCTGCTCGTAATAACAGACCCAAAATAAACAGGGTGAATATCTCTGCAACCACAAAAGGCTATTTGAATAATGTTGGTGTTATAATAAAGGCAACACGTTGTTTAGAAGTGTAAATATTAGTATATACATGTTATTGATTCAAAGTAAATAAAGATGAAACACAGCAATAATAATTTTTTTAGATATTAATTATTAGTATTTAGTTTTACTAGCAACTAATATGATTTGTTTTCTCTTTTTTTACAAGTAACTAATGGTAATTGTTTAATCTTTTTCAAATAACTAGTAGTATTTATTTTCTCTTATTATAAGTAACTACTTGTATTTCTATTTTTCTACAAATAACTAATATTATTTATTTTCTTTAGTTTTTACAAGTAACTAATATTATGCGTTTCTTTATTTTAAATTACAAGTAATACTATTAATGTTTTTTTTCTTTCCTAGCAACTAATATGTGTTCTATTTTATTTTTGACAAGTAACTAATATTTTTTTTTTTTTTTTTTTACAAGAAACTAATATATACAGGACTGTCTCAGAAAATTAGAATATTTTTAAAGTTCTTTATTTCTGTAATGCAATTAGCTTAAGAAAACTCTAAAATCCTATCTCATAAATTTTGAATATTTCCTCAGACCAAAAAAAAAAAGATTTATAACAGCTGAGTGTTTGTCAAGGCTCAGGAAACCCTTGCAGGTGTTTCGAGTTAATTAGACGATTCAAGTGATTTGTTTAATACCCTACTAGTATACTTTTTCATGATATTCTAATATTTAGAGATAGGATATTTGAGTTTTCTTAAGCTGTAAGCCATAATCAGCAATATTAAAAGAATAAAAGGCTTGCAATATTTCAGTTGATTTGTAATGAATCCAGAATGCATGACATTTTTGTTTTTTTAATTGCATTACAGAAAATAAAGAACTTTATCACAATATTCTAATTTTCTGAGACCGTCCTGTATATAGATATTTTTTAAAATAACTACAAATATTTATTTTCTAGTTTTTACAAGTAACTAATTGTGATTATTTTCTTGTTTTTCAAATAACTAATAGTATTATTTTTATTTATTTTTTACAAGTAACTAATATTATGTGTTTTCCTTTTTTATTTTATTACAAGCAATACTATTTATTTTCCTTTTTTTATAAGCAACTAATATGTATTTTTTAAATTTTCTTTCCAAGTAACTAATACTAATTATTTTCTTGTTTTTCAAATAACTAATAGTATTTATTTTCTTTAAAAAAACTAACTAATAGTTTTTATTTTATTTGTCAAAAATAGAAGTTTCAGGTTCGCCTTGCAAAAAAAAAGCAAATTTTCAGGATGAATATCTCTTGCTAGGATGCAGAGCAAAAGTTTTAACTAACTCAGATAATAGCACAACATGTGTCCAGTCTCTCTGCAAAGTTTGACTTTGAAAAAGTGAAGCAGAACAAAGTTAGAGTTTTTTAGGAAATAAAATTTGGGCGAGGTCTCCAAAATGGACATGTGGGCACATTTGAGCTCCATCTGTTCCATTTGAATTCTCTCATGTACCAAACTATATGCTTCACTTGTATATTAGTTATGGTGTTCAATACATCCAAATGCATCCGTCTGTGGCTTCACACCGGTGAACCAAAGATAAAAGAACGGTAAAACTAAGTGGTGCTGTGCGGTTATCACGTTCGGTTATCGTGTCATTTCTTATTGTTTCCCACGGTTTGTTCTTGCAGGACCAACAACTGTGACGACTACGTGGTGGACCAGTCCAGCGGGTTGCAGGTGGACAACATCAGCAAAGTGTCCGGCAAGGAGCTGTTCAGGGACTCCCAGTACCTGGTGACGTATTGTTTCTCACTTCCTCAACATGTGGCCTTATGGGAGGATTGTGGTGGTTTTTTGGACAGAGAATGTGCATATTGCTGATTAGATTAGATTATATATTCTTTTATTATTATATATATATATATTATATTTATATAATAATAATATATATATTATATAATATCATATACAGTCATATATATTATATAATAATATATTATATATTTATTTTTAAATGTCTTGTTTTAAATTAGAAATGTCCTGTGTCAATGTTTTTATGCATGTTTTTACCTGTTATTACTGCACCGACTGAGTCAGCAACTTAATTTCGTTTTACAATGACAATAAACATCCGTACCTTTTATTCACAAGTATTATAGATGAAAAGTAATAAGTAAGACAATAATAAGACTATAATTCAGATCGGACCTGTTTGTGCATCTAAACGGACCCCCTTGAGAGACCCTTTCGGGACCCTTCGGGACTCTTTAGAGAACTTTTGTCTTGTTAATTGTTGAGTCATCAATATTGATGTTTCTCTGGACGACTCTGTGCAGGTTTACCCGGTGATGGGCTTCCCGGACCCGGCCGTGGTGGGCGCCGCTCAGCGCCTCGTCAATGAACACCAGGGCAAGCACTCGGCCACGTCACGCATCCTGCAGCAGGTAACGGGGCCTCGGCATCAACGTCGGAAACACACCGGGGTCAAAGGGCAAAACTGCCCCTAAGAAATATAATGTTGCCCCTGATGTCACTAGAGGGGCAACAAATGACCCATAATGATAATTTAATAGCGTTTTGTTGTTGTTCGTTGTTGTTGTGTGTCCTGTCTGTATTGCCTGGACTAGGTAGGTACACACAAAAATCAATAGATATAATTTTGAATTATAAAAAAACAAAGAAATAAGTTATTTGTAATAGTTGTTTAATTTTTTTACTAACAATAAATTACCACAAAGAAATAAGAATGAAATGGAATATGATTGTCTGATTTATTTTTCTGTTTGTTCAAAAAATCTCCGAAAACACTTTGAATCTGTAAACTACTGTCTAATAGTCTTATTACTGCCTAATATGAATATGAATATACACTTTTATTAATCCCCAAGGGGAAATTAGTTCTCTGCATTTAACCCATCCTTAGTTATTAAGGAGCAGTGGGCTGCGGTGAAGCGCCCGGGAAGCAACTGGGGGTTCAGTGCCTTGCTCAAGGACACTTCGACTTGCAACTAATGGGGAGAGCGGGGATCGAACCCACAACCCTGCGGTTGCAGGACGGCCCTCTTACCCCACTGAGCTTGTCTAATAGTCTTATTACTGCTTAATAGTCTTATTATTGTCTAATAGTCTTATTATGACCTAATAGTCTTATTACTGCCTAATAGTCTTATTATTGTCTAATAGTCTTATTATGACCTAATAGTCTAGCATCTCACTGCTCTCCAGTCCTCGAGCTGTTGACTGTAAAAATCAGACCCTTCTATCTACCGCGGGAGTTTACTGCAGTCGTTCTGAGTGTAGTCTACATTCCCCCCCAAGTAGATAAGGCTACTGCTCTTGATGAACTGTATGGAATTATCAACGGTCTGGAGAATGTGCACCCAGAGGCAGCCTTTATTGTGGTTGGGGATTTCAACAGAGCCAACATGAAGAAAGTCCTGCCTAAATACTATCAGCACATTGACTTCTTCACACGTGGAGATCAGACCCTTGACCATTGTTATACGACATTCCGGGACAGTTACAAAGCCCTCCCACGCCCTGCTTTTGGTAAAGCTGATCACACCTCCATTCTTCTGCTCCGCGCATATAGACAAAAGCTAAAACAGGTCAGACCGGCTGAGAGGACAGTCCACCAATGGAGTGACGAGGTGTGGCGACTCTCCAGGACTGTTTTGACAACACTGACTGGCTGATGTTTCGGAAGCAGCAGACGGGAACATTAATGAGTACACAGACACTGTTTCCAGTTACATTCAATATTGCATTGAGGACATCGTCCGAAGAAGACTGTCCGGTCTTTCCTAATCAGAAGCCCTGGGTTGACGCGCTGTCCGGACCCACCTTAGAGCCCGGTCTGCTGCCTTTAACTCCGGGATCCTGATCAGTACAGGAAGTCCAGATACGACCTTTTGAGGGCCATCAAAGCTGCAAAGAGGACATACAGGAGCAAGGTGGAGTCTAGCTACCATGGCTCTGACCCCAGGCGCATGTGGAGTGGATTAAGAGCCATTACAGACTACAAGGGAGGCTGCAGTGAGACCCAGTCCTCTGTCCTTCTTCCAGACGAGCTGAATGCTTTTTCGCTCGCTTTGAGAGGACAGTGACCCCCCTGCAGCGGAGCTACCTGAAGGCCCAACCAGTGGTGTGCCTACTATAACTGTAGCAGAGGTGAGGCGCTGCTGCAATAAGATCAACCCTCGCAAGGCACCTGGCCCGGATGGCATATCAGGTAGGGCCCTCAGGGGTTGCGCTGACCAGCTAGCGGGGGTCTTCAGCGACGTCTTCAACCTCTCCCTCAGCCTGTCTGTACTCCCCACATGCTTCAAACGGACCACCATCGTCCCTGTGCCCAAGATCACCAAGGTCACCTGCTTGAATGACTACCGCCCGATAGCACTGACCTCTGTGATCATGAAGTGCTTTGAGCGGCTGGTCAAATCATTCATCTGCTCCTTGCTGCCTCCCACCCTGGACCCGATGCAGTTTGCATACCGGTCCAACCGGTCTACAGACGATGCCATAGCCCTGACCACGCACACCGCCCTCACCCACCTGGACAAAGGGAATACATATGTGAGGATGCTGTTCATTGACTACAGTTCAGCATTCAATACCATCATCCCCTCCAGACTGCCTCAAGCTCAGAGACCTGGGACTCAGCACCTCCCTATGCAGATGGGTCTTCGACTTCCTGACGGGGAGGCCACAGGTGGTGAGAATCGGTGACCGCACCTCATCTACAGTCATCACCAACACAGGCACCCCCCAGGGCTGTGTGCTCAGCCCCCTCCTGTTCTCCTTGTTCACACATGACTGTGTAGCTACGCACAGCTCCAACCTCATTGTCAAGTTTGCTGATGACACAACCATTGTGGGCCTCATCACTGGCAATGACGAGTCAGCCTACAGAGAGGAGGTTGCTACCCTGACTACATGGTGTCAGGATAATAGCCTCTCTCAACATCAGCAAGACAAAGGAGATGATTGTGGACTTTAGGAGACGGCAGGTGGAGGAGCACCCCTGTATATCAACGGTTCTGCAGTGGAAATGGTCAGCTGCTTCAGGTTCCTCGGGGTCAACATCAGCAACGACCTCACCTGGTCTGCTCACACAGACAAGGTGGTCAAAGCGCCCGAGCGCCTCTTCTTCCTGAGGAGACTGAAGAAGTTTGGCATGGATTCAGTCATCCTCACCAATTTCTACAGATGCACAATAGAAAGCATCCTGACTGGGTGCATCCCAGTGTGGTCTGGGAGCTGCACAGCCAAGGACCGCAAGGCCCTACGTCGTGTGGTCAGGACTGCGGAGTTCATCATCGGTAGGGAGCTCCCAGCCCTGCAGGACACATACCGCACACGATGCCTCAGGAAGACTGGCAGGATCCTAAAGGACTGCCATCATCAGCCTTCAGCCTGTTCACCCCGCTGCCTTCTGGAAGGCGGTACCGTAGCATCCGGTCTCGCACACAGAGACTGGAGAACAGTTTCTTCCCGAGAGCCATCAGGCTGCTCAATGGACACTGACACACGATCGACACTTTTGCACTCGACACTTTTGCACTCAACACTTTACACTCGTCACTTTACATACACTGTCACTTTCAGCCTGTACTTACACTACACTTTCTATTGCACTACCTGCTTTCACTACCTGCTACTCCCATTTGTCTGTAGTTTAGTTATGTGTATTATATGTTAGTATTATGTTCAGAGTTCTTGTACAGTGTGTATGTCATGTTATATTATGTTAGGCTATGGTAGTTGTTGTGTGGTGCCTTGTCCTAAGAATTTCAGTGCCCAGTCTGACCCTGTGTCATTCTGTGTATCTGACAATAAAAGACTTGAAACTTGAAACTTGAAACTATTACTGCCTAATAGTCTTATTATGACCTAATAGTCTTATTACTGCCTAATAGTCTTATTATCGTCTAATAGTCTTATGACCTAATAGTCTTATTATTGTCTAATAGTCTTATTATGACCTAATAGTCTTATTACTGCCAAATAGTCTTATTACTGCCTAATAGTCTTATTATCGTCTAATAGTGTTATTATGACCTAATAGTCTTATTACTGCCTAATAGTCTTATTATTGTCTAATAGTGTTATTATGACCTAATAGTCTTATTACTGCCTAATAGTCTTATTATTGTCTAATAGTCTTATTATGACCTAATAGTCTTATTACTGCCTAATAGTCTTATTATTGCCATTTTTATGACAATTGCTCATATACTGTAAGTTTCAAAAAGTGCCCCAATTTATGTTTAAATGCTCCTGGATTTCAGTCGTTGGGGAACAGCTGCCCACTCAAAGAACATGTCAACGTCCTCCCCTGTTCGGCTTTATTCACGGCATTCCTCCATTCCGGTTGTGAAATATTAATATTGTTTCTCTCTCTTTCGTCCGCAGCGTCAAACCATCGAGCTGATCCCCGTCACCAAGGTGACTTACGCCTGGAAGGGGAACTCGCACCTTTACTTTGTTTACGGGAATGAGTTCAAAGTGAGCGCGGACAACTACCCCGCCACCTGTTGCTGCACCGTCATGTAAATTACATCACAGCGAGTCTATGAAGATTTTTTTCTACTTTTTTTAAACTTTGACAGATGATTAGATATCAAAATAAGTTCAGATCGAGTCAAACGAGGGCATTTAAAACGGTCTGAAGCGAATTAGTGGAAGCGATGAAGCATCTGAACACACAGGAAGTCTTGTTGCCTGAACTACTCCGACACGATAACTCATGTTTGGGAAATCATTTGTATTGTTACGTGCCATTTATATGCATGCACCGCAGATGATTGTTGACTGACACAATATAGATCATAATCAAACTATATTCCCTGAATCCTGAACCTGTTTGCTCCTATATGGAAGCAGTGATTTAAAACAAATTTATTTACACAGTAAAACAAATATATATTTGCACCACTGGTTTTTAATGTTAGTAATATGTATGTGAACCTCATCCTAATCGTTCATTACAGAACTAATAGTTTTTTGTTTATGTTACAAATTGTTAAATGTTCATGATTATGTGAGACAAAAATGTATAATACTTTATTAACTGTTCCTTGCTTTCAATAAATGCTATATCTATTCTATTTTCAAGTAACTAATGGTATTTGTTTTTTTTTTTACTAGCAATTAATATGATGTGTTTTCTATTTTATTTTTGACAAGTAACTAATAATATTTTTTAATACTATTTTTTACAAGCAACTAATATATATAGTGATATTTTTTAAATAACAACAAATATTTATTTTCTTTGTTTTTTATAAGTAACTAATTGTGATTTGTTTATTTTTTCTACAAACAACTAATATCTGTTTTTTCAGTTTTTTTACAAGTAACTAAGCAATTATTTTCTTTCTTTTAAAAATAACTAATTGTATTTGTTTTTTGTTTTTACAAGTAACTAATAGTATTTAACTTTTTTTTACAAGCAACTAATATCATTATTATTGATTTATTTTTACATGTAAGTAATAGTAATTATTTGGTTTGTTTTTTACATGAACTAATACAACTTTATTAGAACTTTACAAATAACTAACAGTATTTATTTATTGATTTTTTTACGAGCAACTTATATTATTCTAATTTTTTTTACATCTAATTATTTTCTTTAAAAAATAAATAACATGGCAATCATTTTCTTGTTTTTCAAATACCTCATAGTAATTTTTTTTTTTTTTTTTTTTTACAAGTAACTAATGTTAATTAATTTCTTCGCTTCTAGCGTTTCGTGATGTTTTGCTGTCGAGCCGTTACGTCATTAAAAGTCGCCCGTCGCTCGTGAAGTGACGTCAGGAACGTGTTCGCCATAATGATAATAAACCGTGGACACAAAGCTACAGTAAAGGCGAATTGAGCGTTTGGCTTCGGAAACGTGGACAGTCGCCTCGGAGCAATCCGGTCCGGACCGACGATTCGGCGGGCACGAGCGTCCCGGTACATTCGGTAAAACCCGGAGAAGAACCGAGCGGAACGGCGAGGTAAAGTTAGCTTCGGCTAGCCGAGGGTTTCACCTGTGAAGCCGCTAGTACGACACACACACACACACGCACGCACATACACACATGCACACACACCACACAATAAGATGCACGTGTCCGTCTCACTGAGGACTTTAACGCTGGAAAATAAACGTCACTTTTTAGTTTTTAAAGCGCGTCGCGAGCTTTGTGTGTGTTAGCTTCCTCGTTTCACTCACAGCGAGACGAGCGTCGCAACAGGAGAGTTTTCCCGGGAAACGAGCGAACAACCGTTTGCTTTTTGGGGTGTGTGGAAGCCACGCTGGTCTGGTCTAGATTGGAGTTCCCACTCAAACCAGCAACGGCCCTTAAAACCAGTTGAATCTGACGCGTTAACCCCAAACAAAATAAAAGTAATGTTTTGACAGAACTTTGCAGCAGCTGCACCTGCTTTACGGTCAGTGAAGCGAATCTGCTTCTTAGCTCCTTGAGCTGCTCATTATGAGCAGATATTTAGCAGTATTTGTTGTCAGTGGTGTTTGTTATCGTTGTTGATCTTTTGAAAAAATAATATATATCTATTTAAAATATATATTTAATATATATATACACACCAAAATACTAATAAAAGAATAAATAAAAATAATATATATATATTTATATATACACAAAAAGACTAATAAAAGAATAAATACAAATAATATATATATATATACACTTTGTGCAGTCTGTGCCGGTTTGTTTATTTAATGAGGATGGAGATATATATATACACACCAAAATACTAATAAAAGAATAAATACAAATAATATATATATATATATATATGAATTTACTTTGTGCAGTCTGTGCCGGTTTGTGTTTATTTAATGAGGATGGAGACGCATTAATGTGCGTTGCCCCCCTGACAGGCTGCGGCCATGGCGTCGGCTTCTGCCAGCGTGGACTCCAAGGCCGAGCTGACTTCTCTGCTGGAACAGTGGGAGAGGGAGCAACAGGGCGGCACCCAGGAGCTGGTCGGCATTCTCACAAAGTAAGTGGCTGGGGCCTCTGGTGTTGTTATTTACAACCATAAATAAAGACAAAAGTTAGTTTCAACATGCGCTGACGCTTTCAGAATCTCAGAGCTGGTTGAGAAGGAGACGGAGGAGTACCACAAAGCGGACCCCGACCCTTTTGATGACCGACACCCAGGTATGTGATGAGAAATAAAAAAGCAAACCGTCAGGTAGAGATGACCGGAGGTGTACATCATGTCTCTCGTGTCCCACCAGGGAGAGCCGACCCAGAGTGCGTGTTGGGTCACCTGCTCAAGATCCTGTTCAAGAACGATGACTTCATGAACACGGTAAGAGTAGACGGAGGGAAGCGGAGACTGTTTTTATTGGGGTGGTGATGTGGCGGGGGGGGGGATTTCTATTTGTGTCTTGAGGCCGAAGATTATTATTTTTCTTCTTCTCTTCTTGTAGTTGGTGAATAGCTACGTGATGACCAGCAGAGAGTTTCCCCTCAACGCGTCCGCTTGTCGCCTGCTCCAGAACATCATGCCCGGGCTGGAGACGGCCGTGGTCTTCCAGGAAAAGGTGGGTCGTGTTTCCTGTGTTTTCATTTTTTTTTCTTGTCGTTTTCTCGCTGCTTCTACCGGCGACGGTTTGTATTTTGTGTGTTTTGCGTGCCACATAAAACACACCGTCCCAGAAACGAGAGGAAGCTGAATAATCAGGCAACGGTTCCTATTTTCACCCGTGAGGACGGGATGACGATCGGTATTAAAGCAGGAAATGGAATATGCAAAACCGAGCTGTTACAGATTTCAATGTTAATAAAACAACAACAACAACAACCTCATCACATTTACACGAGTTGCTGTCTGAAAAAACTAATTGTTTGTTTGTTCGTGGGGTCACAGTCCAGCCTGCAACTTAGTTCCACTTTGACTCGGACTGTGAGGAGATAAACTCTGACCCCGATTCCTTGTTGTCGTTTTAAAAGTGACCCTTTTTTTATTTATTTAACGGTTCATTTTTGAAAAGTTAACCAGAACCTACAATACCAATCCTGTGGCGGCGTTCCGTCGGCGTGGTTTTTGTTAAGCCGCAAACGAGCCGTCGACGCGCCGAGTTCCTGTTTCCGTACGCAAAATATAACGTGACGTGGCATCTTTCTTTTCTTCTTGTCTTTATTTGATGTAAACAAAGATACCGTCACTCGATACACAAAACAAATAACTCTATCCTCCTTTCATGAGATCTTTTAGTCTCGTTCTAACGGTAGAACGACTGTTTCCTCGTGCCCGATGCGGCTCGTTACCTCCACCTGCTGCTGTCATGACGGCATTTATAAACCTCGTCCGTGTGGCTCTTACGAATACGATATTTATTGATTGAGAGCGACACTTATTCTTGTTTCTGTTGCGTGTTTGACCGTTTCTCCCGTGCTGGTTCCCCTCAGGAGGGCATCGTTGAACGGCTGTTCAAGTGGGCCCAGGAGGCCGAGCAGCCCCTCCGAATCTACGCCACGGGCCTGTTGGCCGGCGCCATGGAGAACCAGGACATCGCCGCCAACTACAGGGAGGAGAACTCCGTTCTGGTCAGTATGGGCGTCTGGTCGCCGGTTCACGACGCTCCCATTTTTTACCTATAAGCACACGGTGGCATTGCATCCCACAATGCATCAGAGCAGTTTGCTCGTCATCACGCCGTGCCCCTCCCCCTCCCGACAGGTGCCGTTGATGCTGCATCGGATGCGCGAGCTTCAGGATAAGGATGCCGAGAACAAGCGCGACATCAAGCGCCCGAGCCCCAGGAAGTGTCTGAGCGAGCCGCTGCTGCCGCTGGACGAGGAGACCGTGGACGGCGGCGGCTTCGAGGAGACGCCCTTCACGCCGGGGAGGAACGGAGCGGAGAGGGAGGAGGCGGAGGACGGCGTCGACGACGTTCCCTTCTCGACCGCCGAGCCCGAAAACGAGCTCTCGTTCCGACTCAACTCCCCCCACAAGGCCGGCGGCCGGGCCAACAACTCGGCCGTCAAAACCATGATGAAGCCCATGTCCGCCCCGGGCGCCCTGACGCACCAGGGCGCGCCGGACGGCGGCGGCGGTAGCAGCTACCTCAAGAGGAAGGCGGAGAGGGAGAGCGGCAGGACCTTGAAGCAGAAGCTCAATTTCTCTCTGCCGGACCCCGACAGGAACTTCAGCGAGCTGTCCAACAGCAGCTGGTCCGAGACCAGCCCCTGGGTGATCGGCAACAATTATCACCTGTTCCCGCTGACCCCGGAGATCGAGCAGAGGCTCATCCTGCAGTACCTCACGCCTCTGGGAGAGTATCAGGAGGTTTGTCCCTTACCACCAGTCGACACGGTGTATTGTTAAAAAAAAAGGTGCTGTGTTGCAACATGCAAATGTGCTTTAAAAAAAAAAGAAATCACGTTACACATTTTATTTGTCATGTCACAGACTCACCACTAGATGTCAGTCTTCCTTAACATAGGAGGGGATGCTGAGCGGCCAATAGAGTCAACACGAGTAGTAAACAATCAGAAAGCGGGGAATGTGAAGATTAATTTGACATGAAGCTCAGCAGCGTGTGTCAAAGTGTTCTAGTTGTAAATATATACATTTTATATATAACAAATATATATATTTTAAGATATATTTTATATTTATTTACAACAACAAAAACTTGACACACCCTGCTGAGATTCATATACAGGACTGTCTCAGAAAATTAGAATATTGTGATGAAGTTCTTTATTTTCTGTAATGCAATTAAAAAAACAAAAATGTCATGCATTCTGGATTCATTACAAATCAACTGAAATATTGCAAGCCTTTTATTCTTTTAATATTGCTGATTATGGCTTACAGCTTAAGAAAACTCAAATATCCTATGTCTAAATATTAGAATATCATGAAAAAGTATACTAGTAGGGTATTAAACAAATCACTTGAATTGTCTAATTAACTCGAAACACCTGCAAGGGTTTCCTGAGCCTTGACAAACACTCAGCTGTTATAAATCTTTTTTTTTACTTGGTCTGAGGAAATATTAAAATTTTATGAGATAGGATTTTAGAGTTTTCTTAAGCTGTAAGCCATAATCAGCAATATTAAAAGAATAAAAGGCTTGCAATATTTCAGTTGATTTGTAATGAATCCAGAATGCATGACATTTTTGTTTTTTTAATTGCATTACAGAAAATAAAGAACTTTATCACAATATTCTAATTTTCTGAGACAGTCCTGTATATATATATATAAAAATTATATATACATTCTTATATATATAAAATATATATGTGTATATATTTACAACTAGAACAATTTGACACACGCTGCTGAGCTTCATATATAAAAATATATATAAATATTTATTAATATATATATAAACAAATTTTTTTTTAAAGTGTGTGTGTATATTTATATATTATAACTAAAACTGACTCAAATTATTTAAGGGTTCACGATTAGAGACTTTTAAACGAGCCCGTTACTGAAACACAGATCTAACGTACAGACTCATTTTTTAAACGCCTTAAAATAAAGAACGTGAAAAAATCTGTTACGGAAAAAAGCTGAAAACAAACGAACGAGAGTAAACAAGCTGACTGGTCTATCTTTGTAGAAATGTGAATTTAAAAACAGCCATTCATGTGTTCTTGATGCGTGCTCCTCCTCCTCCTCCTCCTCCCTGCAGCTGCTGGCGGTCTTCATGCAGATGGGGGCTCGTGAGCTGCTCATGCATTACATGGACCTGAAGCAGACCAACGACGTGCAGCTCACCTTTGAGGCTCTCAAGGTAACTCCTCCCCCCCATTGACCCCCCCCAAACACCGGGTGGAGCTCCCCGGACCACTCTCTCTTTGTCTCGCACTCTCTCGCTCGCCCTCTTTCCCCATCTCTCTCGTCCTCTCTCTCTCGCCCTCTCTATCTGTCTCTGTCTTTGTTCCCTCTCGCTCTCTCTCCCCCTCTCCCTGTCTTTTCTCCCCTTTGCCTCTCTCTGTGTCTCTCTCCCTTTCCTTCCCTCCCTCCCTCTCTCTCCCTCCCCCCGCCTCCTCTTTCCCCTCTCTCGCTCACCCTTTGCCTCTCTCTCTCTGTCTATCTCTCCCTCCCTCTCTCTCTCCCTACCCTCTTCTTCCCCCTCTCTTGCCCTCTCTCTCACCCATTGACTCTCTCTGTGTGTCTCTCTCTCCCCCCTCTTCTTCCCCTCTCTCGCCCTCTCTCTCTCCCCCTTTGCCTCTCTCTCTCTGTAAGTCTCTCTCTCCCCCCTCTTCTTCCCCCTCTCTTGCCCTCTCTCTCTCTCTCTGTGTGTGTCTCTCCCTCTCCCACCATCTCTCCCCCTCTATCTCTCCCCCTCCCTCTCTCTCCCTACTCTCTTCTTCCCCCTCTCTGGCTCACCCTTTGCCTCTCTCTTCCCCGCTTCTTCCCCCTCTCTCTCTCACCTGTTGCCTCTCCCTCTGTATGTCTCTCTCTCTCTCACCCTTTGACTCTCTCTCTCTCTCTCTCTTCCTCCATCCCCCCCCCCCACCAGTACCTGGCGTCTCTGCTACTGCACAAGAAGTTCGCTGCAGAGTTCGTGGCTCACGGCGGCGTCCAGAAGCTGCTGGAGATCCCGCGGCCGTCCATGGCGGCCACCGGCGTGTCGCTGTGCCTGTACTACCTCGCCTACAACCAGGACGCCATGGAGCGGGTAGAGCGCGCCGCGAGATGTGGACACATGTTGGTGTCTTCTGTGCAGCACGTGTCAAAGGAAGCTCTGCAATTATTAGAAGAATCCATTTAATTCATACAGATTAATCCATACGGCGCTTTGTAAAGAAGACACTTTGCATGCTTCATACACACAGGAGGCAACTCAGGGTCAAGCGTCTTGCTCAAGGACACATGGAGTTGGGCGGGGAATGGACCGCCAACCCCCTGCTGATCACTGTCGCCCCAATTATATAAGATATTGTCTTGAGTTTAACGATATTAATAATTTGATTTATCCTTTTTTTTTAAACAACTAATGTAAGTAAAATAATATTAGAATATGTTTTATATTTCACAAAATCATTCACAAATAATAATAAATAAAAAATATATAATATTGTTGTGGGAAAAAAAACAAAGTGCTTTACAAGTAATGTTAATGAAATAACAATAATATTGTATTAATTCATAAATAAATTAATAATAATAATATGTGGGGGAAAAAGTCCATACAACTAATGTTAATAAAAACAACAATAATATCATTATATATAAGTTTATATTCATTCACAAAATAATCATTCACAAATAATTTAATATATATATATATATATAAGAATAATGTTCTGGGGAGAAAAAAGCAAAGTGCTATACAACTAATGTTAATCAAATTAAAATAATATAATATAAGTTTTATATTCATTCACAAAATGAAATCATTCAAAATAATCATTCACAAATAATTGTAAAGAAAAATTAAAAATATAATGTTCTGGGGAAGAAAAAGCAAAGTGCTATACAACAAATATTAATAAAATAACAATATGATAATATATACATTTTATATTCATTCACAAAATAATAATTAAAATATAAATAAAAAAGAATAATGTGGGGAAATAGTAAAGTGCTATTCAACTAACGTTAATAAAATAATATGATGCATCCGTTTTTTATATTCCTTCACATATTTATACATTTGCTTTACAATGCTGCTATAAGTGTGTGTGTGTGTGTGCACCTGTATTGATGGGCGTGTCCTCCCCCTCAAGGTGTGCATGCTGCCCCACTCCATCCTGTCGGACGTGGTCGGCTACACGCTGTGGCTGCTGGAGTGCTCGCACGCGTCCGGCTGCTGCCACGCCACCATGTTCTTCTCCATCTCCTTCTCCTTCCGCGCCGTGCTGGAGCTCTTTGACCGGCAGGACGGGCTGCGGCGCCTCGTCAACCTGGTAGGGCGGAGAAGCCGGCGTGCGACCCGCGACCGCAGCGGCGTCATCCCTTAGCACGCGTGATTTACCGAACCGACTGTTTTCAGATCAGCACCCTGGAGATCCTGAACCCCGAGGACCAGGGAGCGCTGCTGAGCGACGACGAGATCTTCTCCAGCAGGCAGACGGCCAAGCACACCTGCATGGCCCTGCGCAGGTACTTCGAGGCGCACCTGGCCATCAAGGTGGAGCAGGTGAAGCAGTCCCTGCAGCGCACAGAGGGGGGCGCCCCCATTCACTCCCAACCATACTATAAGGTAATATTAATCTAAAAGACAATGAGATTTTCTTCTTTCTGGCAATCTTTTTCTATTTTAACAGACGAAAAGAAGATAATTCAGACACCAAAATGGATTATTGACATTTAAAATAGTTTTGGCCCCAAAATATGAATAACTGAATGATTCAAGCCTTCTGTTTAACCCTCCTGTTGCCTTAGGGTCAATTTGACCCCATTCAATGTTTAACCCTCCTGTTACCTTCATATTTACTGACATATTGTACCCTCGGGGTCAATTTGACCCCAGCAATTAAAACCTCCAGAAAATTATTAGAATTAATATTGTTTCCCAAGTTTAAGTCTGAGGTGCTTTATGTTTGTTTGTTGACTACCTAAATAGCCCTTTAAATATATAAAAAAGTTGATATTTCTTATATGTTTGACACTGAAAAACAGCCTGGGGTCAAATTGACCCGAAAGAACGCCGACATTAAACATTGAATGGGGTCAAATTGACCCTAAGGTAACAGGAGGGTTAAACATTGAATGGGGTCAAATTGACCCGAAGGTAAGAGGAGGGTTAAACATTGAATGGGGTCAAATTGACCCGAAGGTAACAGGAGGGTTAATCGATGTCCCCACAGTGTTCTAGCAAGAGATTCACTACATTTTGGAGGAAATCAAGTCATAGTTTAAGAGATTTTCGGGACCGTAAACATTTATTTTGTTTTAAAGCATTTAATGCTATAAATCATAGTTCAAGAGAACTCTTCCTGGACATTTTAAAACACATTTATTTTCCAAAAGCATTCGATGCTATACATCGTAGTGTTCTCACTTCCAAACGTCCCAAGAACAATTTCTTATTAAAACTTGTCATGGTTTGGATCGTATCTTTCAAATTATAAACAATGTGTTCTCATCAACAACAAAACATCTTCTTTTCTTAAATTTTGGAAACTCTGTGTCCCACAGGGATCTGTGCTGGGACCCTTACTCTTTTTTTTGGGGGGATTATACACTACCGGTCAAAAGTTTCAGAACGCATCGATTTCTCCCGTTGTCCTCTGAAATTTAAGCAGAGAACAAACAAACTAATTGAAGATAAAATAAATAATTAACGTAATCGTTTATAACGAGATGTAATCTAAATGTTTTACCTCTTTTTGCCGATACAACAGCCGAACACACTCGCGTGGCATTCTTTCTACAACGGAAATCAAATAGTTTTCAGGAAGTTCTTCCCAACACTGCTGCAGAAGTTCCCACACATGTGTTGCACGTGTAGGTTGAAAAACAGGGGTGTTCTAAAAATAATGACCCCGTAGTGTACATCAGCCACCTCCCTGAATCTGGCCCTGGGGGGCCGGTCTTCAGCTTACGCGGATGATGCGATCCCATATGGTCCTTCTCACCCCGTCTGTTCGTCAAGAGGGCCGAGAGCCTCCCCCTCGTCCGACTCGGCGTGAATAACGTGCACAAAGTCCGTTATTCCCGCGTTCATCGTCTCGTGCGCTCGTCCCCCAGGCGGTCGGCTACAGCCGCGAGCAGGTGGTGGAGATGATGGAGTTTCTGATCGAGTACGGTCCACTCCGGCTGTACTGGGAGCCGGCGGAGGTCTTCCACAAGCTGTCGTGCGTCCAGCTCCTCCTGCAGCTCATTTCCATCGCCTGCGACTGGAGGACCTACTACGGCAGGTATGGACATTTTGTTTACCGGACGTTTTGAACAACAACAAAATAAGCGGGTCTCACCTGCCCGTCATGAATACGATGACGCAATCCAACGGTGAATGTGTCTCTCCCCCCCCCCCCCGTAGGAGCGATACAGTGCGCTACGCTCTGGACATCCTGAGCATCCTCACGGTGGTTCCAAAGACCCAGCTGCTGTTGTCGGAGGCCGTCGCCGTGCTCGACGAGGGCGGATCCTCCGTTTCCACCGTCGGTAGGCGTCGTTCATGCTTCAGCAGCCTGGCATCGGCAGTATTTTTCGGTCGGCAGCCATTGTTGCGAATGTGTCCACATGGCACAGTATTGTCCGAAAAATAAATCGCGCACAGCTTTTTGTATTTTCTTAATTTGTGTTCATTTCAGAAGCTCGATAGCCGTCTCTCCTGAGAGATGACGCAACTCTCAAGTACTATTTTTGTGGTTTTTCATCAATTGTCTGTTGTGTTTTCTCTCTCCACCCCTCAGGAATGAGCATCGTCCTGGCAGTGGCAGAGGGAGAGGTATTCGTGAACGATGCCGACATCCAGAAGTCGGCGCTGCAGGTCGTCATCAACTGCGTCTGCGCGCCGGACAAACGCATGTCCAGCATCGGCAAGTTCATCGCCGGCACCCCCCGCCGCCGCCTGCCTCAGCACAGCAAAGCCAGCGAGAGCGTGCTCACCAAGATGTGGAACGTGGTGCAGTCCAACAACGGCATCAAGGTGCGGTGAACGTGCTCCGGGCTCGGGCGCCTTTTGGGATTGTTGTGATTACAACTTGGAGGTCAGAGGTCACTGCGACCTCGTGAGAAGCATTCTCACACGTCTATTGTTCCTAGTCATTCTCAGGCGTCGACCTGCGGCTCTGAGAAGTGTCTAAAAGCTGCATTCTCTCTCCTGACCACCAGGGGGCTCCTCTGGTTGTATAGAAGTCTATATAGTGACTCTACTTCTCTTGATGTTTTCCCTCAGTAAACATTGTAAACATGAGTTTATGTCTCAGTCTCTAGTTTCAAGTCTTCTTCTATACAGCATGATGTCATCATTTATACTTTATGGTCATTTAGAGTCAGACCATAAAGCAGGGGGTGCTTTAGGGGCGGGGCTTAATGTGATTGACAGGGGACGTTATAGGCTGGAATTATGAGACATATTTTGGCTGATGTTGCTGCTGCAGTGGTAAATAGACATCTATAGAGCACCTTTTTATCTTGGCAACAGTGCACACCTTTTAAAGCCTCACACACACACGCACACCCACGCACACATGCAAGGCAAAGACCTGCAGAGCAGCAGATTTGAGGGTCAGCATCACTCTGACATTGTAGCAGGATGACACAAATGATGACAAGACGTCTCCATTCTGTGTAAAGATTCATATGAATATGAGGCTTATTAAGATGACACAAACTTAAACTAGTCGATGTAAAGATTATTATATATATAATAAAAGAAATATATCTTAATATAAATATAATATTTAATATATATTAATATATAAATATAATAATTAATATATATTGATATATATATATAAATATAATAATTAATATATATTAATATATATATATAAATATAATAATTAATATATATATATTTAGCAAAAGACCTTGAGCCTTACCTATTATACATAATAAAATAGAACTGTTTCCTCATTAATCTTTCCGTGTGTCCGCCCCTTTAAGGTGCTGCTGTCCCTGCTGACGGTGAAGATGCCGATAACCGACGCGGACCAGATCCGCGCCCTGGCCTGCAAGGCCCTGGTGGGTCTGTCTCGCTCCACCTCGGTGCGGCAGATCATCAGCAAGCTGCCGCTGTTCAGCAGCGGCCACATCCAGCAGCTGATGAAGGAGCCCGTGCTGCAGGACAAGCGCAGCGAGCACGTCAAGTTCTGCAAGTTCGCGGCGGAGCTCATCGAGCGCATCTCCGGCAAGCCGCTGCTGATCGGCACCGACGTGTCGCTGGCGTGGCTGCAGCGGGCGAGCGTGGTCGCCAAGTCGCGCATCTCCTTCCCCGAGAAGGAGCTGCTGCTGCTCATCCGCAACCACCTGGTGGCCAAGGGCCTCCACGACACGGCCGGCGCCCTCACCAAGGAGGCGGAGCTCCCGATGGCGTGTCCGTCTCTCGTCACCGCCGCCCCGTCGTTCCCCACCGTCCCCCCTCCCCCGCCGATCGCCTCGTCCCCCGTCGCCACGCTGCCCCGCACGCCGCGGCTGGCGAACGGCGTGGCGTCGCGGCTCGCCGCCCTGGCGTCCAGCCCGGGATCCTCCGGCAATCCGCAATCGCGCCCCTCCACGTCGTCGCAGCCCGCCGCCGCTTCCAGCGCTTCAGCCGGTGCCGCCGCCGCTTTCCCCTCCACGTCCGCCACCAACGGCTCCCCGCTCATCGGGCGCATCATCTTCTCCCGCGAGCGGCTGGCCGCGTGCGCCGCCGCCGCTGCGGCGGCGAGCTGCAAGAAGCCCCGCGTGCTGCGGCAGAAGTCTGACCACGGCGCCTTCAGCCAGAGTCCCGCCATGAAGAAGCAGTTCGACCGGCACCTGCCGTCGCCGCCGGCGTTGGACAACATCATCACGGAGTACCTGAGGGAGCAGCACGCGCGCTGTAAAAACCCCGTGGCCACGTGCCCGCCGTTCTCCCTCTTCACGCCGCACCAGTGCCCCGAGCCCAAACAGAGGCGCCAGGCGCCCGTCAACTTCACGTCCCGCCACACGCGGAGGGTCATATACCCGAAATACGGCGGCGTGGACGGCGGCTGCTTCGACAGGCATCTCATCTTCAGCAGGTAGGCGCGCGAGGATCTTTCTCCACCGTCCCAGTTCCTCCACATGGTTGTTGTTGTTGTGTGTTTTATTCAGTCAATCAAATCAAATAGAATACAATATTATTCCATATAATATACAAAACAGACTGAAAAGGTAAAGGTAGAAGCAAAAAATGCTTATATATTCCTATCCTAAATTAATATCAAATAAATCAGAAAGTTAATATAAAATAAAGAGAAAATAACAATATAAAAATATATATATACATAGATATGTGCATATACATATATATGCACCTATATATATGCACCTATATATATATATATATGCACCCATATATATACAGGACTGTCTCAGAAAATTAGAATATTGTGATAAAGTTCTTTATTTTCTGTAATGCAATTAAAAAAACAAAAATGTCATGCATTCTGGATTCATTACAAATCAACTGAAATATTGCAAGCCTTTTATTCTTTTAATATTGCTGATTATGGCTTACAGCTTAAGAAAACTCTAAAATCCTATCTCATAAAATTTTAATATTTCCTCAGACCAAGTAAAAAAAAAAGATTTATAACAGCTGAGTGTTTGTCAAGGCTCAGGAAACCCTTGCAGGTGTTTCGAGTTAATTAGACAATTCAAGTGATTTGTTTAATACCCTACTAGTATACTTTTTCATGATATTCTAATATTTAGAGATAGGATATTTGAGTTTTCTTAAGCTGTAAGCCATAATCAGCAATATTAAAAGAATAAAAGGCTTGCAATATTTCAGTTGATTTGTAATGAATCCAGAATGCATGACATTTGTTTTTTTAATTGCATTACAGAAAATAAAGAACTTCATCACAATATTCTAATTTTCTGAGACAGTCCTGTATATATATAAATAAATATGCATACATACATACATATACCATTCAAAAGTTTGGGGTCATCCAGACAATTTCGTGTCTTCCATGAAAACTCACTTTTATTTATCAAATGAATTGAAAATTGAATAGAACATATAGTCAAGACATTGACAAGGTTAGAAATAATGATTAATATTTGAAGTATTAATTTTGTTCTTCAAGCTCAAAGGAAGGCCAGTTGTATAGCTTATATCACCAGCATAACTGTTTTCAGCTGTGCTAACATAATTGCACAAGGGTTTTCTAATCAAACATTAGTCTTCTAAGGCGATGAGCAAACACAATGTACCATTAGAACCCTGGAGTGATAGTTGATGGAAATGGGCCTCTATACACCTATGGAGATATTTCATTAGAAACCAGACGTTTCCACCTAGAATAGTCATTTACCACATTAACAATGTATAGTGTGTATTTTTGATTAATGTTATCTTTATTGAAAAAACTGTGCTTTTCTTAGAAAAATAAAGACATTTCTAAGTGACCCCAAACTTTTGAACGGCAGTGTATATGTATGTAAACATTGTGCTCCGCCCCCTCAGGTTCCGCCCCATCTCCGTGTTCCGGGAGGCCGAGGAGGACGAGAGCGGCTTCATGTGCTGCGCCTTCTCGGCCCGCGAGCGCTTCCTGATGCTCGGCACGTGCACGGGGCAGCTCAAGCTCTACAACGTGTTCACGGGCCAGGAGGAGGCCAGCTACAGCTGCCACAGCTCGGCCATCACGCACCTGGAGCCCTCGCGGGTTCGTGGAGAAGCCGGTGTTCGCGCCGCTTGTTTCTGACGCCGTGCGGAGGGGGAAGAAGTCTCACCGTCGCGCGTTGTGTCGTTTCAGGACGGCTCGCTGCTCCTCACGTCGGCCTCTTGGAGCTTCCCGCTGTCCGCGCTGTGGGGCATGAAGTCGGTCTTCATCATGAAGTAAGTGATGTCGATACGAGAGACTTAAAAAGCACACGCGGTCTCGAGTGGTGAAACCTCTGTGCGACGCCAACGCCGTTTGACCAGTCGATCGATCCGCCGCTCAATTAAAGGGACGGTCGGGATGCGGTTTCACGAGGTGCTTAGCCTCGGTCGCATCGGCAGGGCCGTGACGGGAGGCATCGCACCCAGACAGGCCCGATGGACCCGATGAGACGTCACAAGGACTCAGGGGAGGAAGCAGAGTTAGTCATGTGAGATGGAGAGATTCATCCATCAGGAGAGAGAGGAGAGAGGTGCTCAGTGTGTCCTAAGAGGAGGAGATAGGTGCTCAGTGTGTCCTAAGAGGAGGAGAGAGGTGCTCAGTGTGTCCTAAGAGGAGGAGGGAGGTGCTCAGTGTGTCCTAAGAGGAGATGGGTGCTCAGTGTGTCCTAAGAGGAGATGGGTGCTCAGTGTGTCCTAAGAGGAGAGAGGTGCTCAGTGTGTCCTAAGAGGAGGAGAGAGGTGCTCAGTGTGTCCTAAGAGGAGGAGAGAGGTGCTCAGTGTGTCCTAAGAGGAGGAGGGAGGTGCTCAGTGTGTCCTAAGAGGAGGAGATAGGTGCTCAGTGTGTCCTAAGAGGAGGAGATAGGTGCTCAGTGTGTCCTAAGAGGAGGAGAGAGGTGCTCAGTGTGTCCTAAGAGGAGGAGAGGTGCTCAGTGTGTCCTAAGAGGAGGAGAGAGGTGCTCAGTGTGTCCTAAGAGGAGGGAGGTGCTCAGTGTGTCCTAAGAGGAGGAGATAGGTGCTCAGTGTGTCCTAAGAGGAGGAGAGAGGTGCTCAGTGTGTCCTAAGAGGAGGAGATAGGTGCTCAGTGTGTCCTAAGAGGAGGAGAGAGGTGCTCAGTGTGTCCTAAGAGGAGGAGATAGGTGCTCAGTGTGTCCTAAGAGGAGGAGAGAGGTGCTCAGTGTGTCCTAAGAGGAGGAGGGAGGTGCTCAGTGTGTCCTAAGAGGAGGAGATAGGTGCTCAGTGTGTCCTAAGAGGAGGAGAGAGGTGCTCAGTGTGTCCTAAGAGGAGGAGAGAGGTGCTCAGTGTGTCCTAAGAGGAGGAGAGAGGTGCTCAGTGTGTCCTAAAAGGAGGAGATAGGTGCTCAGTGTGTCCTAAGAGGAGGAGATAGGTGCTCAGTGTGTCCTAAGAGGAGGAGGGAGGTGCTCAGTGTGTCCTAAGAGGAGGAGAGAGGTGCTCAGTGTGTCCTAAGAGGAGGAGGGAGGTGCTCAGTGTGTCCTAAGAGGAGGAGAGAGGTGCTCAGTGTGTCCTAAGAGGAGGAGAGAGGTGCTCAGTGTGTCCTAAGAGGAGGAGGTGCACAGTGTGTCCTAAGAGGAGGAGAGAGGTGCTCAGTGTGTCCTAAGAGGAGGAGAGAGGTGCTCAGTGTGTCCTAAAAGGAGGAGATAGGTGCTCAGTGTGTCCTAAGAGGAGGAGAGAGGTGCTCAGTGTGTCCTAAGAGGAGGGAGGTGCTCAGTGTGTCCTAAGAGGAGGAGGGAGGTGCTCAGTGTGTCCTAAGAGGAGGAGATGGGTGCTCAGTGTGTCCTAAAAGGAGGAGGGAGGTGCTCAGTGTGTCCTAAGAGGAGGAGATAGGTGCTCAGTGTGTCCTAAGAGGAGGAGAGAGGTGCTCAGTGTGTCCTAAGCGTCCCCCTCAGCCTCTCAGCCTATAGCAGCGTCTCTAGGTCTGGACCAGGTGAACCTGATTCAGCTCTAACTATAAGACCATCAAGAGGAAAGTCTTCTCCTAAATGTGGTGTTGTAGCCGGTAGACGAGCATCTCTCGTGTTCTGCAATGTAAAACATTCTTTTTAAAGGATTCTGGTGGCGTTCGGTGAGTTCTGAACATTTCCACTGATGCAAATTATTTTCGGCGCCTCAGAATCTTTTCAAAACATCCAAACGGTCCTTTCTCCCCGTCTTTTTTCAGCCCTCCTGTGACGCTGCCTCCGTGTTTGTGGCCCACGTGTCACAGCGGCTTTACGTTGTCAGAAGAAGGCGCTGCAGAAAAGAGATGACATGCTGTCTTTAATTACGCACGCTCGCAGCCCCCGAGGGCCTCTCGGCGTCACTCATCCTTCCAGTTTAGCCGAGGCACTTATAACGACTCGGCTTTCCCTCTCTCCCACGATTTTGTTGTTGTTGATGCAATATTGAAATGTGGCTTCTTCAGGCATTCTTTTCTGGGCGACCATTACGTGGAGTTCAGCAAGCTCTCGCAGGATCGCGTCATCGGCACCAAGGAGCACATAGCGCGGGTACGTATGTCGGATATTTTCTTTCCCAACGCAAAGACGTCGCCCGTCGGCGTTTTTCGGTGCTTACGTTCCCGCTCTTTTGTTGTTGTTGTGTGTGCCAGATTTATGACATCCAAACGGGTCAGGTAACTCTGACCCTGAACAACCCCGACCTGGCCAACAACTACAAGAGGAACTGCGCCACCTTCAACCCGACGGACGACCTGGTGCTGAACGACGGCGTGCTGTGGGACGTGCGCACGGCTCAGGCCATCCACAAGTTTGACAAGTTCAACATGAACATCAGCGGCGTGTTCCACCCCAACGGCCTGGAGGTCATCGTGAACACGGAGATCGTATCCTTGAGACTTGATAAGGCGACTTAAACCCTCCCATACTCTACTTAGTACGTCCCGATACGCGGTATGTCAAATGCAGTATGCCGAAAATACCGAGATGTCCGGTTAAGACGATCCATCCACTCGATGTTGAGATGTTTGAACCAGGCGGCAACCACCAGGGGGCGACTCCTCTGGTTGTATAGAAGTCTATGCTTCATGTTTTGAAGCTGCATACAGTCACAGAAGGTTAGACCTTAACGATGAAGAAGCTCGTGTCGTGTTTCAAGTCGTTGACGGGAAGAGTTTTAATTTCACTGCCAAACATTAAATATTTATTGCACTGAAAATTGATTTCATAACCCAGCGCGTGGTTTTAATTGCCGTACAATTTTTTAAAAATCTGAAGCAGATTCTTGATGCAAATGAGCCCCCCCCCCCCCCCCTCGTGGCGGTCCTTAGCCCGGCTCAGTGGGACCTGAGGACCTTCCACCTGCTGCACACGGTGCCGGCTCTGGACCAGTGCCGCATCGTCTTCAACAACAACGGCACCGTCATCTACGGAGGTAAATGCACAGAGCCCCGCTGCATGATGGGTAATTCACATTCGCGTGGCACATTTGAGTGTGTGTGTGTGTGTGCTTGCGTGTGAGCCTGTTTGTTAGCGTGTGTGTGTGTGTGTGCATGTGTGCTAGGGTGTGTGTGTGTGCATGTGTGCTAGCATGTGTGTGTGTGCATCCATGCGTGCATCCGTGATTACATGCGAGCGTGTGTGCATGTGTGTGAGCGTGTCCATGAGTATGCATGCGTGCTAGCATGTGTAGATGTGTGTGTGTGTGTGTGTGATGCCACCGTCACTCAGAGCCAATACGCTCAAAACGAGAACCCTCTGCCTCTTAACAAAAAATGTAAAAACATTCTCTCTCTCTCTCTCTCTCTCTCTCTCTCTCTCCCTCAGCGATGCTTCAGGCCGACGACGAAGACGACATGATGGAGATGCAGATGAAGAGTCCGTTCGGCTCGTCGTTCAGGACCTTCAACGCCACGGGCTACAAGCCAATCGGTGAGCAGCGATCCAATGAGGTCATCGTTCTGACAGCTGTGATGTTTAGTTATTTATTATTTAAATAACTCTCTCTCTCTCTCTCTCAGCCACTATTGATGTGAAGAGGAACATCTTTGACCTTTGCACTGATACCAAAGACTGCTACCTCGCTGTGATCGAGGTGAAGACTCCGTTACTTTCGGCTTTGTGTTTATTTTTATGATTAAATTAATTAAACGTCTTTTTTCTTCTTTTTTCCGTGTCCCGTAGAACCAGGACTCGGTGAACACCGACACGGTGTGCCGGCTGTACGAAGTCGGCCGGCAGAGACTAGCGGAGGAAGAGGAGGAGGACGAGGAGGATCAGGTCCCGCCTCTTGTTGTTGTTGTTTATTTCGCCACGCGGCCGCCGCCATCTTTGTTATTTACCTTTCTTCTTCTTCGTCCTCAGGAGGACGACGACCAGGAGGACGATGACGACGACGAGGATTCGGACGACGACGTCGACGACACGGATCCCCTCGTCGCCGAGCTGGAGGACGAGGAGGAGGAAGAGGAGGAGGACGACGGGAACGACGAGTTCTCGCCCTCCGACGAGGAGGTGTCGCGCCTCCTCGGGGGCGGCGGCGACGACGACTCCGATAACGGCGGCGGCGGCGGCAATCGGACCTTCCTCTACGGTGAGTGGAGCTGGAAGTGGGCGGAGCCCGGTGCTGGTTCACCTTACCGCTGCATTGTGGGATTTGTAGTCTCACTTCCTAATTTGCTCTGATCTCTCTTTATTGTCTTTTACTTGTCAACAAGGCGGTTTATAAAGCTTTAAAAAAGGTTAAACAGTTTTATAAATGATGACATCATGCTGTATAGAAGAAGACTTGAAACTAGAGACAGACACAAACTCATGTTTACTATGTTTACTGAGGGAAAACATCAAGAGAAGTAGTCACTCTATAGACTTCTATACAACCAGAGTTGCCGCCCCCTGGTGGTCAGGAGAGAGAATGCAGCTTTAAGACACTGCACTGAAAAGAAGAAGGACGAAGTGTTCTTTCACATTCTGCTCACCCCCCCTTAAAGAATAATATATATATATATAAATCTGTATTTGTCCGTCTCACTAACAGACAGCTCCGACAACTCTGACCTTGAGGACGACATCATCTTGTCCCTGAACCAGTGAGGAGCCACCGGGACCCGAGAGGAGGAACCGGCCCACGCGTGGAGACGTCTGAGCTGCAGGAGAGAGGGAGAGAGAGAGAGAGAGAGAGAGAGAAGCGTCAGCAGATGAGGTGGGAGGAAACTTGGAGCGCTGCCAGTTTGAAGCGGAGACGGAGGAAGAACGATCTCGTACAGATTTGCACATGATTTGACTGACTGGGCGAAAATAAGATTGTAAACGCTTTTTAGTTTTATAAAAAAAGGAATATATTAAAAAAAAGAAAACAGCGTGAGGCGTTTGACGAGAGAGAGAGATTGTTCGGTGAAGAAAAGTTTTATATTCACAGTTACGGCTTTTCCCCGTTTTCTTTCTCGTTTTTTAAGCCTCTTCATTCGGTTCTGTGAACGCCTCCGACCTCACGGGGTTCTGCGGCTCTCAGGCCTTCGCGGCTTCTTCTTTTCTTTTTTCGACCGAGAGAACTGAGCGAAGCGTCTGAATCTGAAAAGTCACACACACACATATATTACACACACACACACACACACATATTACACACACACACACACATATATTACACACACACACATATATTACACACACATTACACACACACATATATTACACACACACACACATATACACACATATATACACACACACATATTACACACACACATATATTACACACACACACACACATATATTACACACACACACATATATTACACACACACACACATATATTACACACACACATATTACACACAAACATATATTACACACACACATACATATTACACACACACACATATTACACACAAACATATATTACACACACACATATATTACACACACACACATATTACACACACATATATGACACACATATATATATATATTATACACACACATATATATACATACATATATATTACACACACATATATATATATACATACACATATATATACACACACATATATATATACACACAATATATTATAATATATATATATATATTACATACACATATACATATATATATACACACAATATATATTATATATACATATATTATACACATATACACACATACATATACATATATTACACATATATATATATATATTACACACACATATATTATACATATATACACATACATATTATATTACACACATATATATATACACACACATATATATATATACACACATTATATATATATATATTATATTACACATATATATACATATACACATATATATATTACACACACACATACATATTACACACATATTACACACAAACATATATTACACACACACATACATATTACACACATTACACACAGACACACACACACATATTACACACACAACACACACACATTACACAAACACATTACACACACACACACAGCGTGGACGCAGCCTTCTGATTTGGTTTGTTGTGAGTCGAGAAGTGAAATCTGTTTCTGCTGAGACACACAAACACAACCTGTTGACACACAATAACGCACACACACACACACACTGGACCTGCTGCGGCGGTGGACTCTGAGCGTCGGTCGTCTTTCACTTGAACTCTTTTTTTGAACCCGTTTGTATTTTTGGGTTTTTATTTTTTGGGCGTTGCAGATTTTCGTTTTCCCGGTTTTCCTTTTTTCCCCAGCGAGAGCTGGAGGTTGCGTTCCCGGAGTCGGTCGATGTACAGCTTGTATGTATCTAAAAGTATTTTTACTAAATAAAGATGGAAAACTGTAAGCGGTGTGCGTCTGTGTCAGAGTTCAACTTTACTTTTCAAAATGTTGAACTACAATAAAAACATTTAAGTGTTATGTCACCGGATCGCTAGAAATATTACAATATTTATGTATTACTCAAATATGAGCATCCCTAATCAACCACTTCACACATTAGAAGTTCATGTCTATCGATTATAATTAAGTGCTATAAAGATGTGTGAGAATAATAATGTTTTAAATGTTATATATATATTAAAGTATGTAAACATGTTCTAGTAGAAACTCAAATACCGTGAAGCTGTGAATGAGCGTTCAGACGCTTTGGGGGCGGAGTCAACTCATAATAACCAAAAGGTCCTGATGATGCGCCATCTACACAACATATACACGTGTGTGTGTACTGAAATAGAAGAATTTGGGGAATTTGATCCGTCTTATCTTTAAACCCTGGATGTAAAAGTGTTTCTTATATTGGAAATAAAGTGTTTTTTTGTTCTCTGTCCTCACAGCAAGCAGCAGAAACACACACACTCTCACACACACACACACACTCACTCACACACACACCTGTTCATCTGAACCAAATCAAGGGGAGTAAAGACTGAACTCTGCATCAACGACGCGACTCCTCAATCTGTATTGGTAAAAGTTGGGCGATTAATATTCTCCCCTTGTGTGGCTCCTCCCCCTCGTTTGTAATAATCGCTCACATTTTAAAAATAGTCACCGTGAACCACATAAAGAGAGGAAATAAAATGTGAAATCGGTCGGTGGTTATTCACACACACATGGTTGTGTGTGTGTGTGTGTGATTGGAACACCGCCCACAGTGTTCCACTTGAAGTCACAGACAGATGGGAGTCAGTCACGGAGAGAGAGAGAATTACCCCCCCCCCCCCTCCTACATCAGTCACCGGACGCTTCATATTCACCAGGTTGCCTTGTGTGTGTTTTTATTTCCTTGTGTTCAGGACGTGTGTGTGTGAGTTTGTGTGTATGTGCGTGTGTGTTAGGTTATGTGTGTGTGTGAGTTTGTGCATGTGTGTGATGACCCTTGACCCCCAGGTTGTGTGTATCATTCCCTCAGACAGCAGGGCCTCACTGTGTGATAGAAACCAGCGTGTGTGTGGCATTGAGGTCTTTGTGTTTAATCCCAACATGAAGGAACAAAAACAAACAGTTTAAAACTTCTCTGAGCAATAAAAAATAAAAATACAACTCAAATATGTAAATATACTAATGTCACCACTTTGATACGAGTACACACACACACTCACTCACACATATACATCATACACATTATACACACACACACATTACACACACACACACACACACACACACGCAAGTACACACATAAACTCACATACACTCACACACATAAACAGACACACACACACATAAACTCACACATACACACACCTGCAGCAAATTAGTCCACATGTAACAGTAATAAATGACGACACAAACTCAAATGCAGCCTGATGGGAAATCCATCCAGTGTTATCTTGAGGAGGAGGAGGGATGGAGGGATGGAGGGAGAGGAGGAGGAGGAGGAGTATAGGTGCATCTCCTCCGCGTGGGAGCGTGACTGAACTATGACAAAGCACCGCCGGTAGTGGGTCTGTTTCTCTCTCTCTCTTTTTAAAATGACTCAACCAACCGGGAGGTGGTTCCCCCCACATGGTCCGGCCTGCCCCCCCCCCACACACACACATGGTCCGGCCTGATCCCCCCCCCTCCACACACATGGTCCGGCCTGATCCTCCCCCCCCAAATAAAAGCAATGCATTCACAATCTAAGGTGGCATGCTGCCAGCGAGAGAAAGCGCAGTGTGTGTGTGATGGATGCAACTGCCATGTAGAGAGAGAGAGGGCACCTATATATATATGTATATATATACATATATATGTATATATGTATATATACATATATATGTATATATATATGTATATATACATATATATATATGTGTATATATATATATATATATATATATATAAATAATAATAATATATATATAATATATATTCTCTCTATATATATATATATATATATATATTATATATATATATAAATAAATATATGCAAATGATGCCTGACACATCCCGGTGTTGACAGAACGAGTCACGTGACGGTGGAAGATGGCGCAGCTCGCGCTACATTGCAGCTTTCTCGGGATTTTCTCGCGCGCGCTCGACAGCAGCTGCTCGACACCGCGACCCCGTTACCTCCTAATCACCGGGACCGAGTGAGCAGCGACGTTCACGCCGGTCTGGCGGGGGATCGAGTCGGACTGGCGCGCGCGCACACGCGCACGCGATTGGCTGAGAGAAGAAATATAGGTTTTTAAATAGAGAGAGAGAGAGACCGAGAGAGAGAGAGATTTAGATGAATGAGCTTCGAGGAAAATAAAAGATTCTCGTTCTGCAATAACACCTTTTTTGGGGGGCGGGGGGGGGGGGGGGGGACTAGAAAAAACGCTCACAGCGTGCGTGCCCGCCTGCTTTGCCTGTGCGCTTGTGTGTGTGTGTGTGCGTGTGTGTGTGTGTGTGCGTTACATTAGGTGGACACGGAGACTGCATCAGACTGGAGACACATGCCGGGGACATAATAGAGCGGAGTTATCGAGGCTTTGATGGTCCTTCCCTCCTCCTCCTCCTCCTCCTCCTCCACAAACACAGACGCCAGGATCCAGACTCCCGTCATGTTTAGTCCCATGTACGAGCAGCCTGGAGAATTTGTAGCCTTCAGCTCCCATTTTTTTCCAGCATCATCATCTTCATCACCATCATCACCATCATCATCATCACCATCATCATCATCTCACGATATCGACATAATGTGGCTCGCGCTACCGGAGGGAAAATAACCAAATATGTGGATACCGACAGAAGAGGAGAAAATTGGAGTTGGTGAGTCTCGTTCGATTCTCTTTTGTTTTTTGACGTTTTTTTACAAATTATTTTTAAATTGTCTTCAATCACGTCGGTCAGATCTTTGTATTTTGTATTTTTTCACCCCCATATATATATATTTTCGCTCCTCGGCTCATCCAGCCCGTTATTATGCCCATCACACCCAGCGAAGACACACACACACACACACACACACACACGCACACACACTTGTAATGGCTGGTACACACGGGCAGTGACTGCATAGAAAGGGGGAAATTGCGTGGGATGCTACAGAGATGCTATCTGCACACACAACGCGGGCGGTGCGTTGCCTCCTCTGTGTGTGTGTGTGTGTGTGTGTGTGTTTGATGGTAACGCACAACAACGAAAAACAAAATACAAAAACACATGCGTCAGTGTAGCATTTATTGTCTTTTTTCTCTTTATGAGCATATCTGAAGGAAGAGGAGGGAGAGGGGGGGGGGTAAAAATAAAAGAAAACGCGATTCGTGTTGAAACCACGAGGGGGCATCGTGACTGCGTCCCCTCCAACAGGTGAAGGCTGGAGTCGACCTGTAGACGGGGGGAGACCGTCCTAATGCTGCTGCAACCACAGAGCCCCCCCCCCCCCCTGTGCACTCTGACCCCCCACGAGGGAGAGGGTGCATCATGGGTGCTGGTTCCCACAGAGGGGCCGTGAGTCACGGCCAGATGCTCGCTGCTCGCAGGTGGCGCTCACGCCCACGCGCTCAGAAACACGTTGTGATGAAGACGGCCGACGCTGCAGAGTCACAGAATCACTGCAGGTGTTTCTGTTTTCTCTCTCTCTCTCTTTTTTGTTTTGTTTTTTTGTGACGCGCAAATGCATTTGGTGGGTTTTAAACAGCGGAGGGAAGTCGTCTGTGTGTGTGTGTGTGTGTGTGTGTGTGTGTGTCTAAGGGAGGGGAGGGGGGGGAACAGTTCGGCGCATCCTCCGCATCAGTCTGTCAGTCGGTTGCAGAGTGACCTGCCGCTGTCCAGGGCTCTGGGGAGCTGTACCTACCCAGAACATACTGTACCTTAGCAAAAGTAGCCGTGTTATCGTTTCTTCTCCCGCCTCATCTTGTGTTGTTACAGTGGCACCATTTTGCATCCTGCCTTTTTTGCCCGTAAATTGCCCTCGCACCAATCTTGCCATGCAGTGTGTGTGTGTGTTGGTGTGCGTGTGTGTGTGTGTGTTCATGGGCTGCGTCTGTAACGAGGGGAAGCAGCTGGAGACCACCTCATGAAACCTTAATGCCTCTCTTAGAGTCGCTGCCTGTTCATTTGTTTGTTTACGCAGGAAGTTATTAGTGACCCGCATGTCGAGGCCTGATGGTCACCGGATCATCACCAATTCATCTGTTATGTATATATATACTTATATATATATATACAGTATATATAACCAAACTAAAAGCTTACCTTGCGGTACATTTTTTTATATATATACATGTATACATTTTTTTACATATATACACACAGAAACATGAAGGTGCATCTGGAACCGAAAATGGTTCTTTGATGCCATAGAAGAACTATTTCTGGTTCCACAAAGAACCTTCCAAACCAGGATTCTCTAGAGAACCATGTCCTAAAGAGTTCTCAAAGAACCTCTTTCATGTTTCCAACAGATGAAGACTTAGAACCACAAAGCCTTTTAACCCTTGTGTTGCCTTCGGGTCAATTTGACCCGATTCAATGTTTCACCCTCCTGTCGCCTTCGGGTCAATTTGACCCGATTCAATGTTTCACCCTCCTGTTGCCTTCGGGTCAATATGACCCGATTCAATGTTTAACCCTCCTGTTACCTTTATATTTACTAACATATTTTACCCTTGAGGTCAATATGACCCCAGCTATTAAAATCTCCAGAAAATTATTAGAATTAATATTGTTTTCCAAGTTTAAGTGTGAGGTACTTTATGTTTGTTTGTTGACTCCCGAAAGAACACCGACATTAAACATTGAATCGGGTCAAATTGACCCGAAGGTGACATGAGGGTTAAATATTGAATCGGGTCAAAATGACCCGAAGGCAACACAAGGGTTAAAGAACCATTTGAGAACCATTATTTCTCTGTATGTGCTGGTTCTGGGTCTCAGCAGAACCTCCGTGTTCAGGGTTCCACTCCAACGAGACGAGAGAACCCCCAAAGGGAACCTTCAGAGCAGCGTCTGAGGAGCCAATAACGGAGGATTCATAATCCACCATGTTCACCGTCGATGACATCACCGCTCCCTCGGCAGAACATGTCACGTGACCCCGATGTGAGGTCACAAGGTCATGTGACCCCGATGTGAGGTCACGAGGTCACGTGACCCCGATGTGAGGTCACGAGGTCATGTGACCCCGATGTGAGGTCACGTGACCCCGATGTGAGGTCACGAGGTCACGAGGCCGAAGCTTTATATTCTATATTACAACTATTTGTCCAAACATGGCAGCGTGTCATGATATTTAGACTGGAAGGAGACGCTTCATCCAATGGAACCAGAGGTTCTCTGAAGAACTCTTTAAGGACATGGTTCTCTAGAGAACCCTGGTTTGAAAGGTTCTTTGTGGAACCAGATATGGTTTGTCTATGGCATCACTCTGAAGAACCATTTTTGGTTCCAGATGCACCTTCATTGTTCTGTGGGTTTTTCTGTGGGTTCTTTGTGGAACCATTTCTGGTTCCACAAAGAACCTTTCAAACCAGGGTTCTTTAAAGAACCATTTCCTAAAAGAGTTCTTCAAAGAACCTATTAAGGTGTCTGGAACGGAAAAAAATGGCTCTTCAGGAGAACCACGAAGCCTTTTAAAGAACCATTACAGAACCATTGTTTTGTGTAAATATATTTATATATATTTAAATATATTTATATACATTAATATATTTATATTATATATATGTATAAATATATATATATACACATATATAAATATATAAATATATATATACATATATATAGATGTATATATATTTTAAACAATCGGTAGCTTCCATGTTTGGTTGTGACGTTAGAGAATGACAAGCAGGGATGTAAAGGTCAAAGGTCACGTCACATAGTGTCTGTAGGTACTTGTCGTGTTGCTCTGCAGCAGTAGAAAACAGGAGGAGTGATACCTCCCTCTCACCACGCCGCTCTCTGCTTAGGGGGAACGGTTATTATAAAACTATTAAACTATAAAACTATTAAACAATAAAACTATTAAACTATAAAACTATGAAACTATGAAACTCTGTTCTCACTTCTCCACGAAGAAAAATGAACAAACAGGAAGTGGAGAACTTCTCTGAAGAATCTCCTCTTCAGCTCGTCATCGAGAGGTTCAATAGAAAGCTCCTCCTCCTGCTCCTCCTTCCTTTTCCTCCTCCTCCTCCTCCTGCTCCTGCTCCTCCTTCCTTTTCCTCCTCCTCCTCCTGCTCCTCCTTCCTTTTCCTCCTCCTCCTGCTCCTCCTCGTGCTCCTCCTCCTTCCTTT